>NW_027656385.1:0-96061 GCF_964235325.1 Thermobia domestica
ACCCGCTCTGAACCCGAGAGGTTCATCTCAGAATGGGGAAATGTTTCTTGTGTCATCTACTCACAATTTTACTTGCATAAAGACTGGACTCAGTGCTACCAACTGCTGTCTGTGCCGAGAAAAGTTACGTGTAAATTGGGTTGCATCTGTCTAGGCGTTCTGACAACTGCAAATTACTTGGACCCCAAGTTACGGAATTAGAGCACTTAGGGGGGAGATTTGCCTGACATGAGTAACACTCTCTGCTGTTGATCTAAAATATTTCAAGTAATTTTTCCTCTTTCTTTTTCTTTCCTTCTTTCCTTTTATTTCTTACTCCCGAATTTTGCGCCACCTTACTTCGGCAGCCAGAGCCGTTGCCCCGCTTACCCGCACCACCACACGGCACTAATCAATACCTACCTGCAACACTATTCTCTGTTCACATGAATCGTAACTGGGCTGTCGTAATAGATTTGACTAACACAGTATACAGGTCCACATGTACGTTCTTCAACACAAAGCAGGTGGTGTCTACTGAATACTTTTAATCTAATAAGCATTTTTATATTTCTCATGCTTTCAGGCTGTATCTCAAGCTTTTTTGACGTGGGGCCCTTTTGCCGGGGGCCCTTTTGACTCACCACCCTTTGACGCAGAGCTCTTTTGACTCGGGCCCTTATAACCACTGGCGCAAATCCCGGGGGGACATGTCCCCCCAATCTTGGACCTGGGGGGACTGTCCCCCCCAATAATCTGATTTAAAAAGTGCTTTTTCGGATAAGTGTCATTATTTATGTCCGACTGCTCCAAAGGAATGTAAGATAAAATTGATTTCTCTTGGCTTTTCCATTTTTTTTTCTAAAAAAGAATCGTATTCTGTAGTATTTCAAACTGAACGTCGTGCTGTAGTGAGTTTAGTAGTCTCATCAATATGTATTAATTCCGCTTCCGCTATTTGGGCACAAATTGCAATAAATGCCAGAGGAGGATATGCCCCTCTCCTCATGCTGGAAAGTTGTCTCAGCTGTAGGTACGGGCACACATTCCGGGGAAATGGGGAGACATGTCCCCCCCCCAACATTGGAACTGGAGGCTCTCCCAACAATCCGATTTGAAAAGTGCATTTTGCAGATAACTGTGATGAGTTGTGTCCGACTGGCACAAAGGAAAGTGAGATGAAATTTGTTTCTCTTGGCTTTTCCATTTTTAATGAAAATGAAGGCGTGCGACTGTGCGTGACGTAACCTGATATGAAATCTTATCTCCTTCTCTCCCCTAGGCCCTAGCACACGAAGAGTATATAGACTATCCAACGTCAGTAGAACCCATCTTTTCAGTAAATGCGCATTTAATCTATTTGTAGTATCAGCCTAGGCATCTACTCATGCTTCGTAAGCTAACTAACTCTATAGCCTATGGAATCCGGAGGTTCAATGCCGCGTTCACAAAAGCTCTCCACTGACTTCTATTTTTAGCCAACTGGATCCAGTTTCTAGTTTGTATTCCTATCTCTGCGAGATCCATCTTAATATTGTCTTCCCATCTGCGCCTAGATCTTCTTAAAAGTCGTTATCCGATTGGTCTTACTGCTAACACTTTGAAAGCGTTCCTACTTTCTTCCATCCTGGCTACATGTCCTGCCCACCTAAGCCTCCTAGACTTGATGACCTTAACAATGTTTGGTAAGCCGTATAATTTACGTAGTTCGTCGTTATGAAGTTTCCACCATTCCCCATTCCCGTTCCTCTTGGTCCGAATATTTCTCTCGGGATCTTGTTCTCAAATACTTTCAGTCTATGCTCTGCACTCAGTAAGCGACCATGTTTCGAAACCATACAGAACAACAGGTATGATTATCGTTTTATACATTTTAAGCTTCAAATCCCTCGACAGAATTCGCGACGACAAGAGGTTTTGAACTGAATAATAACACGAATTCCCTGTTTTTAGTCGACATTTAATTTCTTCGTGAATATGATTTTCGTCTGTTAATATTGATCCTAGATATTTGAAAGAATCCACTTTATCAAAAGTATTATTTAAAATTTTAACACATACATGAATTGCCGTATTACGGTCCCGACGCACTTCCATGTATTTAGTTTTCTCTGCATTTATTTCTAAACCCATGTCCATGCAAGCGCGTCTAATAAGACCTTTGCATTTCTTTCTATTTTTCTCCTATCATCCCCTACTAAGTTTACATAATCAGCGTACGCATAACCTGGTGAACACTGTTCAGCTCTAGGCCCTGGTTGCTATCTTTGATTTTCCTTATAGCGTATTCCAGGACAAAGTTGAATAATAATGGCGACAACGCATCTTCTTGTTTCAGGCCATTGTTAACGTGAAAGCTCGTGGCCAAAAATTTTCCTACCCGGACTTTACTTTGGGATTCATTTAAACATGCCTTAATTGATCTAATTAGCTTTATCGGTATTCCAAATTCTGTAAGAACGTTGTACAATGTTTCTCTCCTAACCGAGTTATAAGCCTTTCTAAAATCAATAAATAGTTGATGTACCGGACTACTGTATTCCCGCTTGTTTTCAAGTATTTGGCGAATGGTAAATATTTGGTCGATAGTTGATCGATTTCGTCTAAATCCACACTGATAATTTCCAAACATTTCATCTGCGTATGGGGTCAATATTGCTAATAGAATGTTTGAAAGGATTTTATAGGATATTAACAGAAGAGAGATGCCTCGATAATTATTGCAGCCAGTTTTGTCGCCTTTCTTGTGGATTGAAACAATGATTGATTCTTCCCACTCTTGTGGCAATTCTTCCTTGTTGTAGATAAGGAGAATGAGTTTGTGTATCTTGTTCCACAATTTTTTGCCTCCAGCTAAAATTAACTCAGCCGGAATTCCGTTTACACCCGAGATTTGTGTTTCTTTAATTTCTTTATAGCGATTTTTACTTCTATTCGATTGGGTTCTGGAATATATGGTTCTGCGGTGTGTATCTTCCTTTCTCCACGCACATTAGTTTTTGGCTGCGTGTTAAGCAAATCGTCAAAGAAATCTTTCCATCTATTTAAAATGCTGTCTGTATCAGTGAGAACTGTTCCATCAGCTTTCTTTCATATATAAGAACGAGGTTCATAGCCTTTCTTAAATTCGTTGATCCCTTTATACATGTCCCGAATGTTTTTATTTTTACTATTATCTTCAAGTTCCAAAATTTTAGCTTTCAAAATATCGCGTTTCTTTGTTCTAAGAGTTTTGGAAGTTCCTCGCCTGATGTCTACGAAATTTTGTGTAGTTATTTCATTCGGATTTTGTAGCCAACGTAATTTTGCCTGTTTTCTCTTCTCTGCTAGTTCGAACCATGGTTTGTTCCTACGTATTTCCGCGTGTCCCAATTTTTCTTTTGAGAGAGGATGTTTCGTAAGCAAAGAAAAGAATTCAATTGCTGGAACATTTTTCTCTATAATCTTAAGGTTACATCTGTTAAGTAAAGAGTATAACATGCGTCAGATTTCCGAAACGATTCCTGTAATGTTATTGAGATTATAATCATTTTGCTCAAAGAGTATTGTTGCGTCATACATAATTGATATTCTTTCTTCATGGTTTTGGGGAAGGCGTCATTTATATTATTATATTACTATAAAACAATTTTAACGTGGATCTTTGTGGATAACAAATTAGAAACATACCAATTATAAATATGCATGTATTCAGATTTCAGAATGTTTTCACATCAGTGATTTGTAATACTGATATGTACTACTACTTCATCTACATCACCTAATATATAATATACTCTACAACAGTTGATCAGATTCATCTACCGTAATATGAGTTTCATCTCCCTTATCTAGAATAAGCCTCAAATCTGCCCACCTTCCAATGTTGAAGACAACCAATGGCGTATTTAGGATTTTCTTTCAAGGGCTATGCCCAACACAAGGAAGGAAGTGGGCAATTGCCCACCTGAGTTTGAGAATTAAATATATTTTAATTTATGCATTTTGAAGTTATAATGGCAAGAATTACAGATCGATAAATCCTATATGATATGATACAAAAATTTAGAGTTGAATCTAACCCTTTATTCTATTCATACAAGAAAAAGAAAACATCCTCTTGGCCGTCCTAATTTCCCGGGCTAATTATTCCCCCGTTTTGATTTTCTTTAATGCAAACATTTCCTTCATTTAAAAATAACTAAACGATATAATTGTTCCTTTGTTATAATAACTAAAGTCCTGTCATGTTGATATCCGCGCATGTTGGTGTGGTACATTAGTTTCGCTTATCAACTCTTCTTAGTTTTGGTGTTACTGATGACGGCCAACTTGAATCACAACTGACAACAGTCGATAAAGTATGATAGGCGAAATGAAAGTAGTAACGTCAAGAAAAAGAAACAGAAAAATAGAAACGATGACAGAAAGAACTATTAAGGACGCAGTTCTTATATGGAATGAAATTTGACAAATACAGTATTATTTCTGAACAAAAAGCATAAGAAAATGGAAAGTCAATGACATTCTTAAAAATGGTAAGAAGGATTATTGTTGTACGTGGAATGCGTAAAACTAACAAATTATTTCGAGGGGAGAATGAGCCCGATAGCCTCCTAAATACGTCACTGAAAACAATTCTGCTCCCCTGATCCGTCAGAGCATTGTTTTTCAACTTCATAAATATTTTGAACATCGTATATATATATATATATATATATATATATATATATATATATATATATATGGGAACGTCTTACCTGTCCCCCCCAATGTTGAAGACAGATTTGCGCCTTTGCTTATAACCGGGGCCTTTTGACGTGGAGCCCTTTTGTCGCGGGGCCCTTTTGGCGCGGGGCCCTTTTGGCGCGGGCCCCTTTTGACTCGGGCCCTTATGACCTGGGCCCTTTTGACGCAGGGCCCTTTTGACTCGGTCCTTTTTGTCGCGGGGCCCTTTTGACGCGGGGCCTTTTTGACTCGAGTCCTTTTGTTGTGAGGCCCTTTTGACGTGGGACCGTTTTGACTCGGGCCCTTACGACCGAGGCCCTTTTGACGCGGGGCCGTTTTGACTCTGGCCTTTCTGTCCTCTCCCTTTTGTTTGGGCCCTTCTGACGTGACACCATGGGAATCAGACACCGGGGGAAAGAGTGATGTCCAGAAGGAATGGGGGTAGACTCGTAGCGCGTCATGAGTAGTTGGAAAGGCCATAAATATTTCACCTGATTTAATTTTCCTCCTAAAGTTACAATATATATATATATATATATATATATATATATATATATATATATATATATATATATACAGATAGATAGATAGCACGTTAATACTAAAGTAACTGGTAAGAATAATACAGCTGAACTACCTCAGCCATTAGCATTGCGAGTGATTACTAACATTCAGAAAGATAATGTTTCATATTTGAGGGGTTGACTCTAGGTGTGTAATAATATCAAGAGGTTAAGATAACGCTGTTGTTAAATTTTAAGAATCTATGGTTTTGCGATTTAAATAAAGATGTCTTATGCTACTCTCTTTCTCTCCAAGTAATAATAATAATAATAATAATAATAATAATAATAATAATAATAATAATAATAATAATAATAATAATAATAATAATAAATATATCCACCCTAAATTCCCTTGAAAAATTCATGCACTTTCCGCCTTATAGTTTCGGTAAAATGTAGGTATAATTGTCATAAATGTCGACAGCAGGTCAGTACCCAGCCCAAAAATGTAGGAGGGCCCGACTGAAGTTAAGGGGGGCCCGATCTAACCATATTATAGCTTATCACCATTTATAGTTCATTTGCAAGCCTACCGTGAACATTTTAGGTGGCCAGCGAAAATTTAGGGTGGCGCCCCAATAGACCCCCTGAATAGGGGCCTGGTCGACACGTATCATTCGTTTTTCACTTTTCAATTTTTTGGGGAAAACCGAAACCGGTTTCGGCAAAAAATCCGAACCGGTTCCGGTGAAAAACCGAACCAGTTTTCTAAAAAACCGAAACCAGTTTCGGCGAAGAAACGAACTGGTTTTGAGAAAACCGAAACCGGTTTCGGTGAAAAACCGAACCGTTTTTGGAGAAAACCGAAACCGGTTTCGGTGAAAATAAAAACCGGTTTGGGCGAAACCGAAATATCGGTTTTCCGAATTTCGGTTTTTTAGAAACTGGTTTTGCCCATCCCTAGTAGTCACATTGATACCTGGAGACATGAGCTGGTCAAGGAAATCATATATACAGCTGAAGGAAGTTGCAGAGCATGGACATAACTGGGTACACACAGTAGGAGGAGATACATGCCTGGAGAAGTAAAGAATGAACCCCTGACTACACAGGCTAAAGTGAAGCGCAGTATCAATGACATTCTAGATGAGATAAGACAACAAAATGTATGACCATTTTACTCACAAGGAACAGACATGAACGTGTCATTCGGACATACGAATCAAACCTAGTCCATTCGATAAACATAGCAAAAATATGTTCACAATGATATGTGCACAAAAATTTAGGTGCCATGGACAACAGGGGGCCCATTAAACCATGGGGCCCATTAAACCTGTTAGTATAAAGAAAAACGTAGACTCGCAGTGAAATATCTATTGGATCAATACTGTTCATTGGAAAGTCATGGTTTATACAGTAGTTCATTCTCTTCATCATAAAACAAGCTTTCCACAGGTGCTATATGTTGGCGCCCTAACGTACTCCCATGCGCAAAAAAAATTGCACGTATACTGTAACTCACGATTTTCCGTATTTATTCCTTTTTCCTTACGTTTATGGGTAAAATTAGTGCTCTCAACGGGTCGGGTCGGGTCGGGTTGAAGACCGACCCGACCCGACCCGACTCGCCTGACCCGAACCGTGAACCGATCTGATTGACCTGACCCGATAACCCGACCCGAGCTGACCCGGTTGACCCGACCCGACAACCCGACCCGAATAACCCGACCCGACAACCCGACCCGAACTGACCCGATTGACCCGACCCGACAACCCGACCCGAGTAGCCTGACCCGACAACCCGACCCGAGTAGCCTGACCCGACAACCCGACCCGACAACCCGACCCGAACTGACCCGACTGACCCGACCCGACAATCCGACCCGACCCGTTTGAGAGCACTATGGTCACGACACTGGGTGAACGCCAAAATGCACTCACATTGGGATACTAGTTTTAAAAGTATAATTTTAGAAAATAAAGCATAAAGCATAATTTAAAATATATAGCACAATTCTTGGAAAATTCTCTTTAACTGAAAGTTTAACATACTGTGTTAATATTTTTAAAGGCAATATTTACAATGCAAAATCATTGAGAATATAACAATGCAACAATGAAAAGCTTATTTTATTTCTGTAAACTTTTCGGTGTAATCCTTTGATGTGGAGAAAAGAAAGTAAAAGAAGAAATTTTTCCGCCAACAATGAATAGTATGCAAGAACTCCATACTATATTGTTACAGTGACGACGCCAGCTTTAAGTTCTTAGGGGGGCAAAGGAGGGGCAGATACATTTTCGGGGGGCGGCTATTTGCCATACCAAAAATGACATATTTATTACGTTTGACTTATTTTACATTACATTGTGTATTTCGTTGCTGTTTTTATGTTGGATCTATATGATTATAAATTAAACTTATTTCAAATAAAATTTGTAATTAACAAATAAGTAACGTCTGCACATGAAATATTTTTCAATGAAACTTTTGAAGCCTAAACATAAATTGAATTACTTTCGCGTATGCTACAAGTAACACATTCGTCTATATGCTACGTATCTCTCGCTCTCTCCCTCTCTCTCTCTCTCTCTCTCTCCCTCTCTCTCTCTATCTATCTATCTATATATATATATATATATATATATATATATATATATATATATGTAGAGAGAAAGAGCCAGAGAGAGAATTTACGAGGAGCTGCTGAAAATGTCGTAGTCCAATCCAGAAGGAGTGTAGGTACTAGGTAGAAAAATGAAACCGTAGTTTAGAAAAACATATCTCTGTATGTACAAATATAAATTTTCATATTAATAATGAAATTCTTATTGTTTCTCAGGAATCTGAAGTGATTATGTGTGCCCAAACAGATAATTTCACGAACATCCAGATCCTTACTGTTATAACATTTTTGTTCCACCAAGGAAAGTCACCGAAGTAAATTAATTAGGAAATCAGTGAAACACCACGGGACTCTCCTCCGTTATATATAGTGATGAATAAGTAAGTGGCTTAGTATAAACGTAGCAATTTCTCAACAAATTATGCTTTACATCCAGGATGATTAAAAGCAACGACTCTTCCTGAAATTATGGATGAAATTTGTGACATTATTCTTGAAAATTGCAGCATTTCAGCCAGTGGTGGATATAGCCCGGGGCCCGAGGGTCTAGGCCATCCCAGTTTTTGTGACAAAAATAATTTAAGCTATTTATATTTATTATAGTCTGAGGTCTGCACCCCGCTTTCTCAGTTTTTACCTTCTCAGCAAAACTTGTGTCAGGGATTCTGTGCATTTCTTTGGAACTCGTCGGTAGCATAATTCAGAATGGCTTGGGTATGCGCAAGTTCTCGGCATAATGGGTTCCCAAAATATATGTCAGGAGAATAAAAGGGTAACGGCATTAAGAGAAGTATTCTTCCAATTTGACCGTAATGCTGATCAATTTCGCTGACGAATAGTAACCATAGATGAAATATGGTTGTACCACTATGATCCTGAATCGGAACAACAGTCAATGGAGTAGTAGCACTCATTTCTCCATCGCCCCAAGAAGTTCAAGACACAGAAGTAGGTTGAGAAACTGTTTGGAACATTCTTCTGGTATAAGTATGGAGTGGTAGACTACCTCCTCAATGGTCAGATATTTAATCCAGAATCTCTACATTACTTACAAAACTGAAAGAAAAATTCAAAGTACAACGCTGCGGAAAATGAAAAGAAAGGAATTCTGTTCCTTCAGGAGAATACACCTGTCCATCAAGCCCCTGCGAACATAACTGACATTGCATAATCTAGGATTTCAATGTCTAGATCATCATTCTTATTCTGCAGATTTAGCTCCGGCTAACTATTGCGTGTACTTATTTCCCAAACTTAAATAACACTTGAAAGACGCCATTTTAGATGGATAGGGGTAGTGCTACAAACAGTGGTGCGAGGAAATCTAGATTTTTTTGACTTTTCTGCAAAAGCTGGAGCACTGTACAAGGTAGTATATTGACTCTCGGGGGAAGAGAAGAAGAAGTAAAACCTCACCAATCCACGTGCACTCCTTCTCGGTTGGGCTACGAATTTTTCAGCAGTTCCTAGTCAATATGGTAGACGTCACGTCAGTACTTTGAAACAAAATAAGTAAAGGAGCACTAGTATAAACCAATTACTAACTAAAGATCAGCACTCTGACAATACATTTTATTGGGAATCAATTTCATTCCATAATTTTATTATTATCATTTGCAGGAAGGGAAAACACAACTCTTTTTATCTCCTTCAAAAAGTTAAGCCCTGGTAGTTGCAAACTAAGCTGTTATAAGCACATCCTCTGAATATTGGAAGCCGAGAATAATGTTTCGGAAAAAAGAAGTTTTAAATAAAACAAAATATGAAACTGAAAACTTCAAACCTGGACAAATACAAACAAGTTACGTAACTGGTTTTACCTTTCTTTTGTTTCCAATCGAAGTTGATCCAATGAGGAGAAAACAAGTCGACCAAATCTACTATTGTTCGCTAGGCACAATTATTAAAAATCATAAGAAAGAAGTATAACTAAAATTTACCTCAAAAAGGGCTAAATTAGAAAACAGAAATATGCGTGCATACCCAGACGCTCAAAGAAGAAAGCTTGAGGATTAATCTGCCACATAGTAAATTCATGGAAAGTAGACTACAATTTGTCAATGAGATTGGTTATGATACTGATATATAATACTACATGAAGAATGTTTAAAGATTGTACGAGTCTGGGGGGCAGTCTAGGTGGCAGTCAGTGGGGCAGAAGTAGCTACTAGGGGGGCGCTCGCCCCCTTGCCCCCCTCTGGCGTCATCACTGTATTGTTATGTTTACTTTTTGAACTTAAGCACTTTCTGTACTTTTTGGTGGCATCTTTTACTTTCCCTTTCTGTATATATGTACCTGTAAGGCGCACACAAATGATAGAAAAAATTTATTCGAGCAAAGCACATCTCTTTACAATGAATTAAGTAGAAAGTTCATTAAATATGAGAGAAACTAGTTGCAAAAAAATATCAATAAATAGATCAAGATATTTAGAATATTTGATGTATAATAATTATACATTATACACGAATAATGTAAAATAATCATTGAAATTAACAATAAAGCATAATTTAAAAAACGCATAATTAAACAAGAAATAAAGCATAATGTGGATTGCTCTAACAATTAAGTTGTATGAAGACGAGAAGAAAACGAAAGCTGATTCCTTAACGAATTTCGTTGATCTTCTTTGTGTCTACAAAACGCATTCCTAGAAACCTACAAGCTAGGTATCATCTCTGTGATTATATCAGTTTCTAGTGCTACTTGTGAAAGGTCATTCTCTTCTTTGAAAAGATTAAAGACTTGTATACGCAAGTCAATGACTCATGATAGGTTGAAAAACTTAGTGTTACTTTATATTGAGAAGAAAATTGCTAAATCGTTAGATCTTTAACAAGTTGTGGATATGTTTGCTGCTGCCCACACGAATAGAAAGATCCTCTTCAAGTAGAGGCATGAACCTATAAGTTATTTTCTTTACCTGTAAAAATGTATTTGCTTCCACTTAAGTCAACCAGCTACACATATTTTAAACGCCATGATTAAATAACTATTTACTTATATTAGAAATCAATTGCATTAATGAATCCTAGTTGTTTGAGGTACTAAATTCTTATATTTTCACTGTTTTCCAGAGTAAAATCATGAACAATAAAGATGGAAACATTCACCTTGAATACACACACACACACACACACACACACACACATATATATATATATATATATATATATATATATATATATATATATTTGAGATGTCCCCCTCAAAATCCTCTTGGGCCCTTCATTGCCTCCCCTCCTGAAAAAACTCTAGCTACGCTAATGGACACCATGCACCAGAGATGAATTCTCTACCACTGAGCCACCGCGGCCCTGCTTGGGCTTGGTCGTCCATATCCAATCTCTCTTTTGGCGTTACTTAAACAACTTCTAGTTTTGTTCTAAATCCAGACTCCATATTGGCGTAGATATTAATATTACAGTCGATTGGTAAAATCAATCTTCCACATTTAAAAATTAAAGTACACACAAGTAGAAAAATAAGCATTTATCATAAAAACACTAGCTGCAAGTGTTCAAAATAGATTTATGGTTTCTATAAAATCAATTGAAAATTGCTATTTTGAATTAGGCAGCTAGTGAAAAACAGCAGCTTTCGACTCCAGCGAGTGTAAGTAAACTCAACCTAAACTCAGTTGACCAAAGTGAACTGACCCGACCCGATAACCCGACTGACCCGACCCGACAACCCGATCCGATAACCCGACCCGAGCTGACCCGAATAACCCGACCCGACAACCCGACCCGAGCTGACCTGATTGACCCGACCCGACAACCCGACCCGAATAATCCGACCCGACAACCCGACCCGAGTTGACCCGATTTTACCCGACCCGACAACCCGACCCGAGCTGACCCGACTGACCCGACCTGACAACCCGACCCGATTAGCCTGACCCGACAACCCGACCCGAGCTGACCCGACTGACCCGACCCGATAACCCGACCCGAGTTGACCTGACCCGACCCGTTTGAGAGCACTAGGTAAAATTGAGTTATTAGTATGTGGAGATAATAGAGAGCAATCCATCTAAGGAGATATTTCCAAAAAATATAATAAAATAATAAAAATATAAACAAAAAACAAAATTATGCTCGGTTTTGTGTATACTGGCAACGATGATTTCTAGGGATTTTTTCAGTAGCACAGCACGATTGCGGAGGGAATTCAGTAGGGGAGTCGAGGAGATGGATCGAGGAACTGGATACTGGACTAAAATGTTGCATTTATTGGTTAAAACCTAGTGTGTAGATTGCCTGCCAAATATAAATTAGCTTCTGTAACTAAGATGTCGTACGAAAATACAGAATTAAACAGAAAAACTCTTATGTTAAGGTTCGAAGCGATACGCACCATGGTTATGAAGATTATTTCTTAAGAAAAAATAACAAACACAACGCAGCCTCTGTGGTTAGGTGGATAGAGTGGCGGACTCGTAGTTATGTTATTACTTTGACACCACATCTAATCCCATCCTATCCCTTTTTTTTTTTTTACAAAACATTATAATTTTCATGTTAATAAGAACCGAAGCAATATACTAAGGACAACTTATTGATATCCAGGATTACGGTATTATTGGTAATAGCTATTGTTTTCAGTTCATGTTGTTGTATAGCTTCTCTCATCCTGTTTTCTTGGGAAAATAACAATTTTGTCTCCAACAAAATGTAAAGGATATATACGGACAGAAAAAGACATCTTAGTACCAAACGTGATTTATCGTGATGAAATGGACTAGTTTGCCATTATTAAAAAAAAAACTAAAGTAAATTACTGAAGTTGACTTCCCTTTGGCTTTTAGCTAAAAAAAATATTTTTTTCTTTATAAGACTATACTTTATGAGGCAAGGTGTGTGATCATACCCAATGACCACCTAGGGAGTGAAAGACAATCGTTTATACAAACATTTTACAGGTTAGGTGCGTGAAACACCAATACACAATGGTCTCGCTTATCCGACCATCCTTTGTTACCCATACCGTATGATCCGATATATCATTGCAGAAAGCACCAATCGGCAAGAAGAACTGCAAGTTGTGGTCTTAATCTATTTTTCATGCTCTGGAGTATATCGCCTAGCGCGCCCGTCTACACGTTGACTCATACATCTATCATTCAGTGCAGACACGTATCCAGGTTTTCTATTCGGAGGGGGCCCAACACGAATCCTCGTAAGCACGTAATTCTAATGTTTTAAAAATATCAATATCAATAATAATAATAATAATAATAATAATAATAATAATAATAATAATAATAATAATAATAATAATAATAATAATAATAATGCAACAGTTCTGTATTTCTCTTAAACTTTTTCCTACTTTTCATTTATAAACCGGTTTACTTTGGAAACTGCATTATAGCACAAACAAAATGAAACATATTTTCGAGAGAAATGTAACTAAAGAAAACTGTCTGCTACGTATATCACATAACAAAAATAGCAAGAAGACATTGAGTGTATCGTTCTAATATATTAAAGTTAAAAACAGAACGGAAACAAAATGTTAATCCTATTTAGTTCCTGTTCTTTAATTCCAAATGGTATAATGGCATTATGGTATGTTCTTAGAATTATAACAAGACAACAGCACATTGCCCAAAGTTTGGACACTGACTATTAGTAAACTGATATAAAAGAATTCAAAAGGGTAAAAGCATGTTTATTAAAAAGTGCTTGAGTTTCGGAGGGGGACAGCCCTCAGGCCCTCACGCTGGATACGTCCCTGATTCAGTGCAGTGCAGTTATTTGTTATAAAACATTATTATTAGATGTGTAATATGTAAAATTATATCATAAGTTTTACTTTTAATAGGTCTTTTCTTAACACATCCATATTATCCAGCGTTCTGCCTGCCTGTTTATGTCGGATAAGCGAAATTCTACTGTATTTTCAAAGCTAGCATATACATGAACTAGAATTGTATTGTCCTAGAACAGACAATAGTGTGAAATTCTTATATTAAAAGGCTGGAATAAAAAAAATACTGTTTTGGTAGCGTGAGAACAAATTAAAAACAATTCAATATATTTCCTAGGTATCAGATTATCATCTTATTATGTCGATGTGTATTCTTTTTTAAAACATAATTTTAAAAGTCATACCATTCTCAATATTCCTAAGGAAATCGAAAGAAAAACTCCTATGTGCCTCTTGTGGCAAAGCGGCTTAAGTGCGTGGTCTGAAACGTTAAGGTATAGATAGAGTACCCGTACTTCAAAAATGCAAATCCGGGACGCTACTAAATTACGAGAATCTTTGAAATGCTTAAAATTGAAAGAAGTGTTGAATACTAATTTACTTTTCTCCATTAGATAGAGTTGTTCAAGCATTACGTTATCACATTTTTATTCCTTTCACTAGACATTCTTCCAAGGGCGCCGATTTCTCTGTATTTTTTTTCTGGGAGGGCATTCAAATGCAGACGATATATATTAGGATTTTAAGGCAAATTGCATTCAAATTATGCCAAATATTGTATATTCATAAATAGAAAGGGGGCCCCCTAGGATCGGCGCCCTTGCTTTCTTCCTAGTTAAGCAAACGTAAGCAGATGAGTTACTCCCTTCCCCTGGTAAGCAAAATTGTTTTTGTTTCTCAAGATTTGTTGTGTTTCGTGAAATAACAGCAGGAATTTCCAGATTACTTAACCATCTAAATGAATGTTTTCACTTAGAGCCATCCCGTCGATTCGCTTTGCCTAGGACTAAAATAAATTAAGGGTCAATAATGAAAGAGACATGTGGATCGAAGATCTTTCTTTGTTCGAACTTTGATTTTTTCAAATCCATGATGGGAAATTATATTATGTGTACAATTTTCGAAATTAATAGTATACAATCGTAAAAATATGTTACAAAACGATGGTTTATTGCAAAATACTTTGACTCAAAGAATAAATTACAAGTAATAAACTTGTAACTTTTCCTGAAGAGTCTAAGTCTTGAATGAGACAGAGGCTCTTCAGCGTAGTGCTTGGAAAGATTGCCTCACTTGTTCTACCTTCCCGTAACGCAGCCTTGATTCGACTTGATCCTAAACGGATTATTCAGAAGTCGAAGTCGGAAGATGTTTCCCATTTTTCCCAAACACTCTTGGTCGATTACAATCTGCCTCACTTGTGAGGGGACAACCCCATGCCGTAAGCGTCGGTGGACTACCGGTAGGCAACTAGCGACATGTCCCCAAAAATTGGTGGTCCCGCAGCCAAAAATTGGTCCCACTTCCGCTTTGAAAATTATACCACCACTGGCACAGAAGCGACGGAACGCCAACGAACCACAAAATTGTTCCCCTAAAATACGTTAAATCGCATTTGCATTAAGGTGAGTCTACAAACATTTTTAAAAAAAGTAAAAATAAAGTGCCCTGAGCTGGGCGTGAACCACCAACCTTAGGGTTATTATTTGCATGTTCTTCCGAATTCGCCATGGAGGCGATTATGAAGACACAGCTTATAGAGTGATAAATCGATCAAGTATTTTTAATATTTCTAATCAGAGTGCTCCATTAACCGTGTATATTTGTTAACTGTTTGGAATCAGATCAAATGCACTCGTCATGTAATTTTATAACAAAATGGCAAGCCTCTATTTACTTTTTTCATAGTTCTCCCATATTCACTTGCTAGTGATCGGCGACAGTTGCCAACTAAATTCCAACTAAATTCATACAATTATACGCACCCATCTCCAGATTTTTCACTTCATGATGTAAAGGCAGGAGTTACTCTTGACCCCCGGAGCTCAAGTATTGTCCTTATAATAACAATTCGTCAGGGAAAAGTAATATACAATAATAACGGCATGCACATGACTAGCGATAGATCGTGTTGGTCCCTTTGCGATTCTCCGTGACAAATCAAAGGAGCGGGGATCAAAATGAAGTCCTCGCTGTTACGTGGTGGTAACTTCAATATCCCCGATTCTAGATATCTGCTTCGACTCGAGGAATCCCTGCCATTAGTGGCACACTAGCGGCAATCCTTCGACGCGTCGCTATATTGACGATCGCCATTTACCAGCAAGTGGGCCACTAGGTGTTGGCGACGTTTACGGCATGGAGAAGCTAATAAACAAAAAAACCAATAAATAAATCTAAAACCTTATAAAATGTTTTCCCAAAATTTACATCTAGCAAAATCATTTGTTGGTATTCCAGAACTGCAAATTCACCTGTATTCATAATTTACTTCTATCGTAGTTTTGATATGAGAATGATGTGTCTGAAACTGTAACACAGGTCATTAAGACTTTTTTTTTTTTTTTTGCTTTAGTCAGATTTAGCAGTTTTACTTAGCAATTAGTCAATTTGGATCTGTGATTTTAGGGTTTTAGAGATTTCCTTAAATTTTTCATTTCTACAACAGTTGGCAACTAACACCATTAACGTATGTCTTTCGATATTTCCATAGGCAATGGCTTGGTCACTCCCAGTATATTTCATACAATGAACTACGGTGTCTTACTCCATTAATCCGAACTACATTTAATATCCAACAACTCTGTACATTTTCTCTTAGATCTGCAAACTTTCTACTAGGTAAAACTAAGTATTTTCTATTTTTTTCCTTTCTTGCTAAAACGAAAGTGTTCTTTAGACAACCTGAAATGATTACTCTATATTACATTATGTTGCATAGGGCATTTTATGTAGCATATCATTTGACAGTTGGACACTTTCTTCGTATATTGAAAGCAACAGGGATTAAGTCCTTCTACACTTACATGAGAAGTAAACAAACTCTTTTTAATTCGTGGAATTGTGCCAATGCACTAGGTCCAGAGAGTTTTTAATTTAAGATTATATTATTATTATTATTATTATTATTTTATTGACTTAGGTTTTCCTGAATATTAAGCAATATTTCACAAAAAGCTGGTATTTTTAAACAAATGTGTTCGATATCAAGTTTTCATAAAATAGTCACTCTCTCCTATAAATAATTTCAGAGGGGCCGCGGTGGCTCAGTGATAAAGCGCTCACCTTTGGTGCATGGGATCCTTGGTTCGATCCCAGCTCGCACCAAGTGAATTTTGTGTTGGACAAACACCATGTGCATGGGTTTTCTCGGGGTTCTCCCGTTTTCTCCCACTTTCTTCATTCCACCATTTCATTCATTTCTCATCATCACCGTGACCTTTAGCCTAGTCGGAATAACCGTGGGTCGTAAAACTTAAAGATTTGATCTCAAATAATTCCAACCCAAACAGTTTCACGAAGTATGTCATTTCGAATAAAACAAACTACTCTATAAAATTCTGAGTATTATTATTTTTTAAATATTCAATTATAGCGGACCTTACTTCTAAATCGAAGGGTAAGAAGACTAAATTCACTCTTATTATTATAGATTAATTTCAATTGAAGCAGTTAAAATAGTTGGGGAAAGATTAGAAAGCCATACCCTATATTCCAGTGTGCCACAACCGGATAACAGGCACACTGGCGTGCCCAGCAAATTACTAGAATATTTGTCGAGTTTATTTTATTTATTATTATCAACGATTCTCCCATGGATCAGCTGTCTGTATACAGTTAAACAAACAAGTATCACGTTGAGGGAATGAGTGTAATTATTTACTTTAATAGTAATAGAAAGGTATATTTTCTTGTATTTTCTACCGGGAATAACTGCATCCGGTCTAGAAAGCTGGGGCTAACAACGAAGGAACCTGATGTGCCAAACACACACCACTCTATAGTCATGAGTGCCACAAGTCCTTTTCTACGTCTTGGCACCCTAAAGGTTGTTGCCTTCAAAGAGAGAGAGAGAGAGAGAGAGAGAGAGAGAGAGAGTGAGAAATAACTTAAGTCTATTGCACTTCCATGCTTAAATAAATACATTATGTAAATAACTGTTTCGTTTTCTGTTTTTATTATTATTATTATTATTATTATTATTATTATTATTATTATTATTATTATTATTATTATTATTATTATAAATTTCTTAGGAAGTTGACTCCCATATGTATGCACACTGCTCTCCCGTGCAGCGCCTCGTGTATGATTTTCCATACATAATCTATATATTCCAAGTTTGTTGTGTTCGTTCTATAGGTGGTTTGTAATTAGATGCATATGGCGTAGAAGTCAAAATTTGATGTCCACGCTACGTATATGCAAAACCATAGACAAAGAAATTTATGAACAAAGACATTTATGGCGCTAAAACAAAGGGCAAAAATAAAGAATTACTGGTGGATTGTTGCCCGTTGTGCACAGGTATTAACGGTTAACAGTGTTAAATTTAAACACATAGTTTTAATTAAGCACGAATTTAACTTATAGAGTACAGTGCGGAAAGGCTGAGGAGTTTGCTAGGATCGTTACAATATCGAACCCCGTAAAATGTACTGCAAACCTGTCCGCAAGCCCCCCGTAATGTTCAACAGATGTTGTATATTAATGCTCATTTAAATGCAAACCTATATAGACCTACGAACATCAATACTCAACGAAGGTGCAGAGACTATTCATATGTTCCAGTATTAAACTCTCTCACCCAATGTATTCTCCTAACATGTCTCCCAGCGATTACAATATTTTTTGGTATCTCAATCACTTCCTAGTAGGATAGCTTTAACTAGAGACCACTGATTAACCTGGTATTGGATGTTTCACTTTCTTACCTTTGGAGTTGACAGTCATGGGTTGGACTTTTACACGCAAATATCTAATATTAACAACGTTTCTTCTATAATTTCGTAATATTGTATTATTTCTTTGTATTATTCATTAGCTTGGTTAGACTTGTTTAAACACTTTTCTCTTTGCACCTATTCCTTAACGTTGGATAAAAATACACTAGCTCTCACCGGGAATCAAATCCAGAACCAATGCACTTGAACCATTTGGCCACAGCAAGGCACATTTAAAAAGAAGTTTCGATTTTGTTAGGAAAATTGTGATTGGGTGTAACATTTAAAAATACATTTAAGAATGGGTACGGATGAAACGCACTGAATTTTCTCGCTCGAATTTCTTAAACTACTCGTGTTAGGCTGCAGCTATTACTGAAACATTTATTTGGGAAATGCGAATAAAATAATGTGTTTTAGAAAACTTTGTTCGAAGCAACTTACGTCCAAAAGTAAAGTACCCATTCGTCATATTTCTGTTAGAAATAACTTATGCCATACATTAGAATTATTAAGGAGATAATTGTATGTGAACTATGAGCAAAAGCGTCTGAGTACTTTCTGAGAAAATCGTTAAAAAAGTCATCCCCAAGAATAAAATATCCCTTGTATATCTTTTCAGGACAAACGAGTTATGCTATTTATGAAGTACGAACAAAATTGCCAGAGTAATTATCGACAAAATCGTAGGGTAAAACTTGCTACGAAAAGTAATATACCACTTCTAGCTTTTTAGGATGATGGAATTATACCATATCGTTAGGTTATTTATGTAACATTTATTTATGAAATATGAACAAAATTGGGTCAGGTGTTAATGTGAAAATTTCTCCAAGAGTAGGCTAAACTACCTCTTCTGAATGTTTACAGGACGAACGAGTTGTGTCATATTGTCAGGTTATTAATGATACATTTATTTATAAAATGTGATTGAGAAAATTGTTCAAAAAAATGCATCCCATACAGTAAATTACACCTTACGTATTTTTTCAGAGCAATGATTCATACTATATTTGTAAAAATACAAACAAAATCTTTACAGCCGTTTTTGAGACAATTTAAAGATTTTAAATCTTCATCCTTCAGTAAACTACCCTTATTTTTAGGTGTCGGAGGATACAGAATTCGAAACGATAGTGTTATAAACACAAATCACCGGGTGTAGATGAAATTCCGGCTGAGTTAATTTTAGCTGGAGGCGAAAAATTGTGGAACAAGATACACAAACTCATTCTCCTTATATGGAACAAGGAAGAATTGCCACAAGAGTGGAAAGAATCAATCATTGTTCCAATTTACTAGAAAGGTGACAAAACTGACTGTAATAATTATCGAGGCATTTCTCTTCTATCAACATCCTATAAAATCCTTTCAAATATTCTGTTAGGAAGACAGACCCCATACGCAGATGAAATTATTGGAGATTATCAGTGCGGATTTAGACGAAATCGATCAACTATCGACCAAATATTTACCATTCGCCAAATACTCGGAAAAAAGTGGGAATACAATACCCCGGTACATCAACTATTTATTGATTTTAGAAAGGCGTACGACTCGGTTAGGAGAGAAACATTATACAACGTTCTTACAGAACTTGGAATGCCGAGAAAGCTAATTAGATTAATTAAGATATGTTTAAATGAATCCCAAAGTAAAGTCCGGATAGGAAATTTTTTGCCCACGAGCTTTCACGTCGAAATGGCCTGAAACAAGGAGATACGTTGTCGCCATTATTATTTAACTTCGTTCTGGAATACGCTATAAGGAAAATCAAAGATAGCAACCAGGGCCTACAGTTGAACGGTATTGGCCAGGTTATAGCATATGCTGATGATGTAAATTTAATAGGGGATGATAGGGGAACAATAGAAAGAAATGCAGAAATCTTATTAAACTCTTGCAGGGACATGGGTTTAGAAGTAAATGCAGAGAAAACTAAATACATGGAAGTGCGTCGGGACCGGAATACAGCAAATTATGGATGCGTTAAAATATTAAATAATACTTTTGGTAAAGTGGATAGTTTCAAATATCTAGGATCAATATTAAGAGAGGAAAATCATATTCACGAAGAAATTAAATGTCGACTCAAAGCAGGGAATTCGTGTTACTATTCGGTTCAAAATCTCTTGTTGTCGCGAACTCTGTCGAGGAATTTGAAGCTTAAAATATACAAAACGATAATCATGCCTGTTGTTCTGTATGGCTGCGAAACATGGTCACTTACTCTGAGGGAAGAACATAGACTGAAAGTATTTGAGAACAAGATCCTGAGACGAATATTCGGACCCAACAGGAACGGAAATAGGGAATGGCGGAAACTTCAGAAGGAGGAATTAAAAAATTTATCCAGTTTATCAAACATTATTAGAGTAATCAAGTCTAGGAGGTTTAGGTGGGCGGGTCATGTAGCTAGAATGGAAGAAAGTAGAAAGGTTTTCAAAGTCTTGACTGGAAGACCAATCGGAAAACGACCTTTAGGAGGACCTAGGCGCAGATGGGAGGACAATATTAAGATGGATCTCGCAGAGATTGGAATACAAAGTAGAAACTCGATGCAGCTAGCTGAGAATAGAAGTCAGTGGAGAGCTTTTGTGAACGCGGCATTGAACCTCTGGGTTCCATAGGCCATATAGTTAGTTAGTTTTTTTAAAGTGTTATAAAAACTTCATGTCTAGAATTCGGTCCAGATACGTCGAACAGTATGGCCTCTATTTGAATACATGAAAAAGCGTGACGAACCGACAGACGAACAGATGGACAGACATCAAGATTACTTTTTCGGTATGTGGGGGCGTGAAACTTGAATTCATTGAAATCTCGAATTCGATTTTTATCACTATTACTATAATTTCTTCTTTCGTCGCTCGAACGTGAAAACGAATAGGAATACAACGATACGTAAGGTGATAATTTGTAATTCCCAAAATTTAATGAGTTAAGTTTAATGTGTTGCCGTGCTAGAAAAAAAAAGCTTATGCCTGTTTGTTATATCATTTTAATATCAGTTTTTCACGCTACTATATAATGTAGAAATATGGTATGATTATCTTTCATATTCATGCTATCTTTTGGAAATATTCGTGTTTCGCATACATAGATCCTTATAATTTAGCTTCGTTCAACGAAAACATTCCTTACACAGACTTATGATTGCATTTTGAAAATGTGTTTTTGTCGTCGTAAGAATTTAGTAGATATAAGCATAACACTCAAATTAGTTTTTGACTTTTACAGAAAACAAAATTTCTGTAAAAAAAAACAAAAGAAAAAACTGCGGCTGACATAATCCCCACCCTCCTTGTGCAGTGCATAATAAAACGCAAGTGTTATATAAATTGTCCCCTACTCTCATTCGTTGCCGCTAGCGCAAATTATAAACAAATTTAAAAAAAAAAATCATTCCTATAAATCAAAAAGCCCATCTAATCAAAGTAAATAATTTTAAAAAAATAAAAATTAACAATAAAGTAATTGTTTTTAAGCACTCAGGTTGTTAAATATATAATTTGCTTGTGGTTTACTTATTGTATATTATTTGTTTAATCATAATACATAATACTCGTAATTTTAATCTCACGTTAAATTCTTAGCCGTAATCGCTCGTAACTTTACAGTGTATTATAAAGATTTATAAATTATTTGTTTTAATTTTTTTCTTTATTCATTACACTAGTTAAAAATTTAAACTTTTTGTTTGTTACATGAGAAAAATCACCTGATCTTAAAGGAACTTTTTGCGCTGAATTCGAATATGCACTCGGTTTCTCTCTATCACGTACAGTTTTCCCGTAACAGAGGGATTTTCGGGAAATTCCCTCAAAATTTCCCTTTTTCAGATATTTTATTCCCCTAGCTCCTATCCCCTTACATATAGTAACATAGAAATTATACCTAGGTATACCTTGATTTATATTTAATAAACCCTAAAAGTTTCGTAAAAATCGCTTTGTTCTTTCTAGAGAAATAAATATATTTGTATGTATACTGTGTGCACTGTTTATTGCACCTGATAGTAATGCTTTCAGATCTCTTGAGTTGGGGTAAAAACGATTTGCTTTATTTTTACAAACACAGACATAAAAATGAATATTTACAATAGTCAACAACACACTTTCTTCCCTCCCGGTATCGTTCCCCCCCTCCCCCCGCGCATTTCTTTCTTTCTTGTGTTCTTGACACCTGGTGACGGAGTTTTGTACATTTTTATATTGACGTGTGGTTTAACACTACTTCACTTTCAAAGTTGTCTTTGCTCCTAAGAGTGCTTTCATGTTTGATCTTAACGGCATTATACCCAACTAAGACCAGAAGTTTAGTTTGTGATCAGTACAATGGCGTCAAGAGGACGGCGTTCGTGTGTTAACTCACCAAATAGTTTTTGCTATGTGTGTGGCCAGTTTGTAGTTAAAGGACAATGTAGATCCATTACGCCATCGTTGAAACTAGCATATTATATATATATTTCGGATGTCGTGTAGGAGATCAGGACAAAACTTGGGCACCCAACATAATTTGTGCGTCGTGCTACGTCACTTTACTTGCATGGGCCAAAGGGAAACGGAGGTTCATGAAATTTGCTGTACCAATGGTGTGGAGAGAACCCACCAACCATCTGGATGATTGTTATTTTTGTCTCACAGTAGTTAAGGGACATTCTAAAAAAAGCAAATACACAATAAGTTATCCCAACGTTAAATCCGCAATTAGACCTATTCCGCACGGGGATGAACTTCCACTTCCCGAGCCCCCTACCAACTGGGAAGAGATATGGCCAAAAGACTCTGATGATGATCATGACCTTGATGAACCATCGACATCAACATGTACATCCAAGGATCCAACGTTCATTCCTGACTGTGTTCGCGAGCCACATTTCATCCGGCAATGTGAACTTAATGACCTAGTCCGTGATTTGCACCTGACAAAACAAGAGGCGGAACTTCTGAGATCAAGGCTCCAGCAGTGGAACTTATTGGATGCAGAAACGAACATATCAGTGTACATGAAAAGGCATGTTCAATTTTCAAGCTATTTCTCAATGCAAGATAATGTGTGCGTATGTACGGATATAAATGGGTTGATGGCGGAGCTAGGAATTCCTTACGTTCCAGAAGAATGGAGGTTATTTATCGACGCGTCAAAGTTCAGCCTTAAAGCTGTCCTTTTACATAATGGAAATAAAAAACCTTCTATACCACTTGTGCACTCAGTGAAGATTAAGGAATCCTATGACACCATGTCAACTTTGCTTATCTTATAAATTACAAGAACCATTGTTGGCAAATATGTTGTGATCTCAAGGTAGTTGGTATTTTATTAGGACTGCAGTGCTGTTACACGAAGTACCAATGTTTTTTTATGTTTATGGGATAGCCGAGCTGATGACAAACATTATGAAGTGAAGGAATGGGAACCTAGAGTGAATTACGTACCTGGAGAATGCAACGTCAAATACGCTCCTTTGGTAGATCCTAATAAGATATTAGTACCGCCACTTCATATCAAGTTAGGACTTATGAAAAACTTTGTCAAAGCCATGGACACATCTGGTGAAGGTTTCAAGTATTTGCGAGATAAGTTCCCTAACCTGAGTGATGCTAAGATTTCAGCGGGAGTGTTTATTGGTCCCCAAATTAGGAAATTAATGCTTGATGATAGCTTTGACAGCAAGTTAAACAGTGCTGAGCTAGCTGCCTGGACAGCATTTAAGTGTGTTGTGCGCAACTTTCTGGGCAATAACAAAGCTGAGAGTTACACAAAAATCGTACAGGACATGAAACAGAAATACAAAGAGTTGGGTTGTAGGATGTCTTTGAAAATCCACTTTTTGCACTCCCACCTCAGCTTCTTTCCTGCTAACCTAGGTGCTCTCAGCGACGAACAGGGGGAAAGATTCCAGCAAGATATAATGGCAATGGAGAAAAGGTACCAGGGACGATGGGATCCTTCAATGATGGGGGACTATTGTTGGGGTCTTGTTAGAGAATGCAACATTTCTTACAAAAGAAGGAAGTAGTGTACGTTTTTGTAACCCAATGGAAGTTTCATATATTGTGATAGTTTTGATTGTCTTTTCATGACATTTTGGTACATTTGTATTATTGTTTATTTTAAATTGTCACACTTGTAAATTATATTGTATTATATTTTATATATGTGTTTGTGGTAATAAAGCAAAACGTTTTACCTCAACTTAAGAGATCTGAAAGCATTACTATAAGGTGCAATAAACAGTACACACAGTATACACACAAACATTTATTTCTCTAGAAAGAATAAAGCGATTATTACGAAACTTGGAGGGTTTGTTAAATATGCAAAGTATACTTAGGTGTAATTTCTATGTTAGTATATGTAAGGGGACAAGATCTTGGGGTGTAAAATAAACGAAAAGGGAAATTTTTGAGGGATTTTCCTGAAAACCCCTCTGTTACGGGACAATCGTACGTGATGGAGAAAAACCGAGTGCATATTCGAATTCAGCGCAAAAAGTTCCTTTAAGAACAGGTATTTCCTTTTATGTCACAAAACCTTTGTTAACTAGTGTTATCTTTACGGCAAGCACTTTTCTCTTCCCCAACATCTTTTCAGCGGCCGGTGAAAACGGGAACTGCCTATATAGTTTATAATGACCTTTCGTGGGTGCTAAGAGCCACAAAGCCAAAGTTTAGAGCAAATGGTTAAAAAATGTCGTCTGTTAGCAATCCAAAATAAATCGTCCTATTCCCAATAAACCCACAAAGTTCGGTCATAATTTCTTGCAATTGTGGATATGAAAAAAAAAAGAGGGAGAAAGTCAATACTCTCAAAAGAAAAAAAAACACAAGCACACACACACACACAGACAAACGATAATTTGACATCAGCTTTTTCCTTTCTTCCTTTTTTCACGACAACAAGCATCATTCGATGTAACGTCATGTCGATATAACAAGGGGTAAATTTGGGAAGACTGTCAAGGTCGCGTATGTTATTTTTCCTGTTCTTGACACACAAATCCGAAGTGAGTTGTCTGCTGTTCAAGAACGGGCAGGTAACATACAAGATCATAAACTGAAAACAATAACTGTTTCCAATAGTACACATATTCTAATACTGAATAAATACGTCGATTAAAGGATACTATCAATAATTTATTTCCTTATTATACTGTTTCGGTTCTTATTAACATCAAAGTTATACACTTCCAATAATGTTTTGTTAAAAAAATGGGATGGGATAGAATGGGATTCGATGTGGTGTCAAAATAATAAAATATGTACGAGTCCACCACTCTATCCACCTTACCACAGAAGCTACGTTGTGTTTGTTCTTTTTTTTTTCTTAAGAAATAATCTTCATAACCATGGTGCGTATCACTTCGAACATTAACATAAGAGTTTTTCTGTTTAATTCCATATTTTCGTACGACATCTTAGTTACAGAAGCTAATTTATATTTGGCAGGCAATCTACACACTAGGTTTTAACCAATAAATGCAACATTTTAGTCCACTATCCAGTTCCTTGGTCCATCTCCTTGACTACCCTACTGAATTCCCTCCGCAATTGTGCTGTGCTACTGAAAAAATCCCTAGAAATCATCTTTGCCAGTATACACAAAACCGAGCATAATTTTGGTTTTCGTTTATATTTTTATTATTTTATTATATTTTTTGGAAATATCTCCTTAGATGGATAGCTCTCTATTATCTCCACATACTAATAACTCAATTTTACCCATAAACGTAAGGAAAAAGGAATAAATACGGAAAATCGTGAGTTACAGTATACGCGCAATTTTTTTTTTTGCGCATGGGAGTACCTGAACAGGAAATTTGGAATAATGTCGGGAAAATTCCTTCCAAAATTCCCTCTCATCAACTTTGGCCCCTTCTGAAGTTACTCCTGCTAAAAGCACAACCCAAATGTATCACGAATAATATTATGGGGGATAAGAAATGGGTAAACCAAGTTTCGTTCTGATAGACGGAATAGGTATGAGAGGAAAGGTTTAGTAGAGCTGGGACAAATAAGTAGTTCAACCTTGAGGTCCAAGTTGAGACTTCTGGCCCCAAGGCAAGGTCATTTGACAATAGGTATTTGTTTATAAGAATGTTTACGTACGCAGGTGGGAACAATGGATCCCTCAGATGTGTGTATAAGTAATAAATTATTGATAATGACATGTTGGCTTTCTTTATCCTTTGTTGACAGAGAAGTAGTTGAAGAATGTGGTGGATGGGGATGAGAGAAGCGTATATTGCATTGTTGACAGAGCGTATATATATTATTTGTATTGTTGACAGAGAAGCAGTTTGAAATTGAATAGTCACGTAGGCACACGTTTGTTTTGGAATTTCTATGAAATGCTTTTGTTTGTTTTGGGGGAGAGGTAGAACACAGGTGTGCGTTAAAATTTTTCTATTGCGACAGAGAAGTAGTTCGACCTTGAATAGTCACGTAGGCACACGTTTGTTTTGGAATTTCTAAGAAATGCTTTTGTTTGTTTTGGGGGAGATGTAGAACACAGATGCGCGTTAAATTTTTTCTATTGTGACAGAGAAGTAGTTCGACCTTGAATATTTACATACCCATGGTAAAAATTGCAAGATATTTTCTTTTAATGATCACGTGATAGGGAGACTTGTATGAACTTGTTGTTGTTAGGACGCCATTTTATTGTGACGTAAACGCTTAAATACAGAGTTTCAGGTGAGTGTTTTATGTATTACGCTATGACTCCCGTACGAAGGTTAGTTTTTAGCGAACTCGACGACGAGGAGACACTATTATCGCCTCCTGCGGGAACGAAGAAGTTAAAGACCGACAACAGATCGGACTCTATAGAAGTAGTCTACATATCATCTTCGGATGATGAAATTTATTCATCATCTTCGGATGAAGAAGGCGTATTGGGGGAACCAGAGACACCATCTCGAACGGTGTCGCCAACGCCACCTGCATCATCATCGCTGTTAAGCCGATCCAGTTCAAGATTTTGGAGTATATACTGTTCATGTTCCAGACAAAAAGTGGATCGCGAATGTGTAAGTGATGCTATTTTGAATTGGGACACTGATAGAATATTAATTTGTGGCGGATGCGCAGAAGCACTGGCTAATCAAATGAGACATGACTGTTTGTTTTTGAGTCCAGAGGAACTAGAAGATCGCGCCTTAAAATCTTTGCTGGTCGTCGAAGTGGAGGACTTATTTTATATATATGCGAGAACGCATATTATTGGCATATTTAAACAAGAACTCTTTTATGAAGCCTTTTTTGATTTAATTGAAGAAAAGGACCCTAATTTTTTGAGTGAGTTAGTTAAAATTTTTGAAAGTAAAGACAAAAAGAAAGGTTGTGCAAAGTGATTGTGTGTGTGTGTATGTAAATAGTGAAAATACTGTATGCAAACTGAAGTGACAGTGTTTGAAAACATGTATTCTCATATCAGTGGTGGTGGTGATTATATTTGTGTATCTTGTAGTGACAATAATATCAGTGAACTGTGCGTTTTAAAAACTATAAATGTATACTTACGTTTAAATATTATTTCCTGTGAACAATGCACGTTGAATCTTCAACACCGGTGTTTGCTTCTTCATGATACGGGAACTTTTGCTGTACAGCATTTATCCAATGAAATAACTCTTATTGATTTGTTTGAAGTGTTTGAAGAACATCGTAGTGAAATCTCGAGTACAAACTTTATACGAAAAACGCGAGAATGTTTACACAACATGGAATTTGTAGGACAAATAACTCCGTTTTCGTTGAATCGTAAACATGAAATTTCACCATGTGTTAATGAATACATTATCGACATACAAGATTTTAAGATTTCAAATAATGAATTTATTGTTCATGAATTTTGTTTAATTGCATGTGATGATACAGTAAATTTCCATTGTTTAGTAAAATCTCCGATTGAATACAATCAATTATCTTTAGGATGTCAGAAACAAGTTGATTGGTTAACATCAAACTTACACGGACTATCTTGGAATAATAAAAACGGATTTACTGTATCACATATACGTAACCTTGTATATCAATTATGTTTGCAAGATGCAACCTTTTATTGTAAAGGTGCAGAGAAATCCATTTTGATTAAGAAACTATTTTTGTTAGATAATTTTATTGATCTTGAATCAAAACAATGTCCACCATTAAATGAATTATGCGCAAATGTTATGAATGAATATTGTTCTTTTCATGAACAAAATATACAACTTGAGAAAAAATCAGGTTGTGCATATCGAAATGCCCAACAGCTTAATTTTTGGTGGAAGTTTCAACGATCAACGGCATTAATTAACACGTTTGCAATGATGTAACTTTACTTTTTATTTTCATCTTTGCGGAAT
The DNA here is from genome assembly GCF_964235325.1 of Thermobia domestica. Lineage (NCBI taxonomy): Eukaryota > Metazoa > Arthropoda > Insecta > Zygentoma > Lepismatidae > Thermobia > Thermobia domestica. Next base: position 28,833 of record NW_027656385.1, read on the forward strand.
GAGACACATGAAATAAAATTTGAAACTTTTACTTTTTTAAAAAAATCTTTTTTGATTTATATATTTATGTACATAATATACACAAACAATAAACTTATTAATTCAGATAAATATTTTGTTTTCTTTTTAAAAAATTATTTACGTGGATACATACAATTTTATCATTCTTTTTAAATTTTGTCTTATGAAATAAACAAAGTTTTTTCAAATGAATTGTTGCGTACTATATGATACATGAAAAATAATACAAAATATCCACACAGCACGAATTCTTCGTGTTGGTATGCTTGACTATTTACGTAATAAACTTTACTATTTTTATATAAGAATGAATTAATTTCTTTTGGCACAGGCATTCGTAAACTATCGAAATAAAATCCTTCATGATTTTTGTTTATGTATAGTCCAACATAATGACTTCCTGTGGAATCTGATGTATCTGAATTAATGATTAGTCTAACAGGAGTTTGCTCTGTTTGTGGAATGGTATCAATGGAATAAATTCCATTCACATATGATCCAGTTTGCTTATCACTGAGCAGCAATTTTAAAATTTCATCTGTATATATGACTTTTTATTTATTTAACGGAGTAAGATAATATTTATTACTGGTATTGTTCACAAACAAAACATAGTCATACACTTTTCATATTCACTGTATAATAAAGCCCAGCCCCCGCCAAGTGAACTTTGTGGTGGACAAACACCGCGCTCGTGGGTTTTCTCGGGGTTCTCCCGTTTCCTCCCACTTTCTTCATTCCACCATTTCACTCATCTCTCATTATCACCGTCTCCTTTAGCCTAATCGGCATAACCGTGGGACGTAAAACTCAAAGATTTCATTTTTTTTTGATTTTTTGTATAATAAAGCTTCATGCACACTGCACTTGTAATGTCCAAAGCGATTATTATAATGTGCACACTTTGACACGTGAAATCCTAGAGATGTGTACCGTGGACAGTCCAAATCCTCGAGATTGATAATATCACGTTGGAGAATTTCGTACAGAAAGTCCTGACGAGCTTTGCCGAAAGTGTAAACAGATGAAATATTTGTACAATATTTGCGAAGAATTTCTTTAAGGTGCGAGTATTCGACATCTCCTTCATGTCATTGGATTCCATAAAAATTATCACACAAGTATTTGTTTGCCTCTATTATTGTTTTACACAGTTCAGTAGTAGCGCACGGAGGTTTAAATACCAGCTTTGTATGAATGGTATATCTGGATTAGCTAACTCTTTAACAATAAGTTCATGGTCGCCCCATCCAATGTAGCGGTAGGGGATAGAATAAATGCATAAGGAGTGTATCCATGTGGATATTCATCATACAGTATGGCCATCATCTTTATAAAATATTCCTGTACCGGAAAACAGAGTCTGGTAACTTAGAACGTATAAATTATTTGAAAAATCAGGGGTGAGGGGGTTGGGAGGAAATGATTTTGAACCAACTTATAGTTGCAACTTGTTAACGTTAAAGTTTTGGAATTCAGAAGGATTAATTTCTGATTTCCCATTAAAGGCTGCGTTAGAGACAAATCCGATAACGATTGCTTTAGGTACATTTCCAAGGAGCACATTATCAAGATTGTATGAATTTACTTGTTGAGGTATTGTATATGATCGAGTTTCAACTCTTGTAAGAGGTCATTTGGCCGTTTCATGCATCATACCTGAATTTATTTCCATACCAACATGTGCAGATGTGTCAATACGTCGTGTATACATCGTAACTTCTTGAAGCACTACTTTATAAGATGTATTTGGAGCATGCATCTAACAAAACATATCTTTTGTTCGGTGTAATTTAATACGAAGACCAACTTTGTTTGGAAGCACACGACCTAAACTTGCAATATCAACATGAATACGTCCGTACATTTCAAACGGTGTACTATTCTTAACAAAAGCAGCACGTTTATTAAACCCTGTATTTGTTTCATCTAATGTATTAAATTATTTTGCCGTATCTTTGTACCATAAAGAAGATGTAATATGTGTTTGCGAAGCATGGTTTGAATAATTTAATAAGGTTTCAATATATGCGCGATAAGGATAAGATCCAGATGATGAACTAATTAATTTATCATTTAATGAAATATCAACTTGACTAAATAATGAATGTAAAAAGTTATTTACTGGTGCAACTACATCGTTTGCATCTAAATTGTTACCATTTGATTTTGTAATTTTACAACGTACATAAAGATAAAGATAAGCAGGATGAATAAATTCACCTGTTTCACGATGAATAGCAAATTCAATAGGTCTTTCTGAACTTAGTGTAGAAATCAGACGACATTCCACATGAGAAGTTGCTTCTGTCGCTGTTTGTGTCATTGGAACGGAAAATAAGTCAAATCCTGAGGTACAACACTCATGGCTATGTGAATTAAGTAAAGCCATTTTGAAAATATATCTTTAGTCTTCCTTCTTTTTGTTTTACGTTTAACAGTACGAGAACGTTTACGTTTGATTGGTGGTCCAATTCGTATTACAGGAGCTTTACGTTTTCGTGGCCGTCTCATACCGCTACCAGATAGTAACTGACCAACTTTATTAACAGCTTTTGTCTTTAATCTTTCACCAGCCTCTTTTACACGTGCGCGAACGGATTCTTTTATTGGACGATTTTCTAATACATCCCCTGCAACTTGTATACCTGTTTGTAATGCTTGGCGACCTAATGCTTTGGCACCTTGTTTAAGGAATGGTAATGCAATACGCGCTAAACCTTTAAAGAAACTACCGATACCGTGTCCACGTTAATAAACTGGTCCTGGAAAATAAGGTATTCCGCGACCACGTTGATAACATATACGTCTATTTCATTTCTTTTATTTAGGAGCAGCGCGTTTAAAATGAAGTGTTACCGTTAATGTCCCGGAACGAAATGGCAAATTTCGCCCTGCATGGTCCTTTATTAGTACTTCGATATTGTTAAAACAAAATTTTGAAACTGGTATATAATGAATATCTTGAAATGTAATTGTTTGCACTTTTCCGTATTTTACATTGCAAATTGTTGCAATACGTAATAATGGTGCTTTGGTATCACCTAAATATTGATATTGTACAATATCACTATACACAAAAATTTGATGTGGATAACCAATATCAACGTAAGGTTGCTTAAATCCACGTTTATGTATAACAAGATCTTTATTTTCAGGAAATCCTAGTTGTAAAGACAATGTTGGTGAAATTGTAAGTGATTTAACACGTTGATCACAATGTACGAATACTGTATTTGACACTTTAAATCTTATTCATTTGGAAACTTTATTTAAATCTTCGATTAAATGGTACACGGTCGGATACTATCCCGGTGTAATTTTACTTTTTTGAGGTTTCCCATCTTTTAATGTAAATCAAACAACATTTTCACCATCGATAATATTATGACATGTTAGCGTAATGTGTATTTCGCTTAAACCAACACACCAATCGCAATCAGATAAGCGAATAGTATTATTTAATTGATTAATAAAATGAGACGGAGTATTTTTTGGATATACATCAGTACTAGCATTTGAAACGAGTGTAATGTAAAAACTATCATCAACATTATCAGAAATCATTTTTGCTTAAAGTGTAGTGTTAAGTTTGAAGTTCCAAGTTGAAATGGCAGTTTTTGTCCTTGTTCATCTTTTAAGTTTACTTCTATCATGTCAAAATACTTTTTCTCTACTTTAACATAGTGTGGTGTGTGAAACAGAAAACATTTGATGTGTGCATGCTCTTCATCATAAACATTAAGTTTTCGAAGTAAAGGTCCAACGTCTTGTTGTTGCTTTACAACATCAAGACAAACATTTACTTCAGTTGGAATATTATAATCTAAATTGCACGGGAATTTTCCAGGTGGTAGTATTCTTTCTTGTGTGTTTGGCGGTTTTAAGTATACAACAGGAGAAAAATCTGTTGAATGTTCATTAATAAAACCTAAAATGTGTTGCAATCCTTTTGTAATACCAATCATACATTGAACCGTTGATTTTTAAATATGTGATATAAATACTTGATTTTTATTTTTATGATGTCTTATCATACGTACATTTTCAGGTATCATATCTAAACTACCTTTTATAGAAGAATAATATCCTGGGATGATATTATTTTAATGACGTTCATGTTTACCATCAATCACAGTATTTATTGTAATTTTTTCGTTTTCACCTACATGAGGAAAACTCCAAGGAAAATTAATTTGTGTTAATGCAACACCCCATTCACCATCTCTTAAATCAATAGGTTGTGCAAGTTTTACTCTATACGATGCTGTTGTATTATCAAAAAGTTTACGACTTGCATTTGAAGGAAGAGTAACGTAAAAGTCGTGTTTAAATGTTGAATTCATGTTGAAGACTGAACTGATTTCGTTTTCTCCATGAATTCATACTAGACGGATATCCTGGCCACATTACATAAATCCACCCCTTTTTTCGTTTAAGTATTTTTTCAATTAAATAATTTTTATTTGAATTAATTATTCCTTTTTGTAATTCTTGTGCATAAAATATTCCTTTAATTTCATCATCATTCCAATCTTTTAATTTATCAGTTACCGGATTTGATTTAATACATCGATCTACAACAAATATTTCTTGCGACCATTTTGGTAAATACCCTTTCTCTAACATCTGTTTATATTTATTGACACGTACATAATCACCGGGATGAAATTTACATGTTAATTTCTTTTTCGCGGTTGATGTTCCATATAATGTATTCCACACTTGATTAATGTTTGAATCATTTACTTCTGCAGGTGGCATTTTAATAGTTCTGTGATACGAATGATTATAGTTATGTAAATTTTATCGAAAACATCAATATAACGATAAGTATTTTTTGCTGTAAAGTATCGATACAATCTTCCTTTTAATGATCGTATAAAACGTTCTGCTAATGCACACTTAATTTCCGAATGTACACTATAATGATTAATTTCATTTTCTTGAAATAAACGTTTTACATTTTGATTATAAAATCACCGCCTAAATCTGTTTGTACATGAAACATAGGCAATTTTAACTTTTTAAAAATTTTTATGATTGCTTTAACCATTTCAGGACCCTTTTTTGTTTTTAATAGAACGCAATACGCATACCGTGAGAAAATATCAATACAACATAAAATATATTTATAATTATTATTATACTTTGCAATATTTTGCATATCTTCTAAATCCATTTGTAATGTTTCAGTTGGAGCACTAACATAATATTTCTTTCGCTCGAAAACTTTTCGTGCTAGTGCATGCAATGTATATGCATCTTGTGATGCTAACCATTCTTTTATTTTCTTTTGTGATAATTTAGTTTTACGTTGCAATGTTTTAATACTAGATAAAGTAGCAGGATTTGAATAATCATAATATATTTTTGATAACTTTGTCATTTTTATTACATTTTATATTTTTCCAACCTTTTAAAAAACCTGTCTTACGAATTTTACTACTAACAACTTTTGGTGTACTCACAGAAGTAGAAATAAATTCTTTAGGAACATTAAGTTCTTCTAACAAAATTCTAAACTCATGAATTCCTAGTGGCTGTCTTGAATATTTTCGCACACGAACAACATCAATCACTAAATCTATAATATTTGAACCTGGAATTTGTTTTCCATGTATCTCTACTGTTCCTGATTGATTCCAATCTATTTTATTCGAATTTATTAATAATTTTATTAATAGATCTGTCTTCCTTCGATGTGTTTTCCGTACTAATTGTAAAATGTCCGATACAACCCGTAAAATAGAATGATTCTTTTCTTCAGATGATGTTGATCCTTGAATTTCTTTTTCAACAATAGGTACTGTAACAGGTTTTTGTGTAGATGCATATTGTAAATATTGGTGTAATGCTTGGTGATACATTTTCCACTTTTCTTCAACACTAAGATCACGACGTTGTAAAATATTACTCATTTCTTCATCTAATCGCGATTGATGTGTATCTATAGACTTAGCATTTGATTGAAATTGATTCATGGCATTCTCCGGAACTAAAATCATCTTACGTAAGCTTGATATGACTTTTATCTTCCAAAAATACTACCTGCTAGAGCTCCTAGAATTGGATCTAGTAACATTGGTAAGAACGCACCACCTTTCTGAAGTAATATCTTCCTTTTCTTGTTTAATGCTGTACGTTGTTGAGAAAGAACTCGCAAGATCTTTTTATGTCTACGTAATCGTTGCTTCTGACGAGAATTTAAAGGAATGTTTCCTTTTATTGTATTTTTAGCAACTTGTGAAATGGTACGTATTAAATCAACTGAAGCATTTTTCAAAATATGTTTACGTTTTGCTGCTTTACAATTACACAGAGCGCGGAGTGTGCTAAAGTGTTGTTTCACCTTCAACATATTGATAACAGCTAAACATAAACTATGATTTAATTGTCTTTTACGCTTCTGTACACGTACATTGTTTCATCGGGAAATATGTTTGGACGTATTCTTAATGCGTCATTTGTTTTCTGTGTTAAATCAAATAAATAAGTATAAGGTGTACGTGTTACTTCATCAAATACATCAACGATATGTTTACTTTGTCGCAGCATGTTTTGTCTAGCAAATATTCAATTTGTAATTTATCACGTGGATTTTTAAATACTATAATATAATGTGCATTTAAACTAATATCACGTGCAGATTTCCCTTTTGGAAACAAATTTTGTACTATAAATATTACAGTTAATTTTTTAAGATGTGCGTATTTTGTAAATAAATTTGCGACATCACCATTGGTTTCAGACATTAAATCATCTAATATTAATAATGAATTTTCTTCAATGTGAAAAGTATTCATATCTGGAATTCCCTCTACGAAACGAATATTTGCATGGGTATCTAAGTGTGGTATTACTGCGCCATAACACCACACAATTTCACGCAATGTTGTAGTAGACATGTTCACGTTTATTAAGTAATCGATTTACAAAACAAGTTTTACCAGCCCTTGAAGGACCAGCAATAAAAATGATAGAGGGATGATTAAACTTTGACATCTCGTTATCAAATGAATGTATGGAATAGAAAGCTCACCTTTTTATACATTCGCGCACACACTTTCACTCAACAAAATTAAAAATGACTAGACTATTTAAAATGACTAAAATATTTAAAAAGACTAGAATGTTAAAATGACTATAATGTTAAATTACTAGAATATTAATATAATCACAATTATAGATTGTTCAAGTAATTAATACGACTCAATAAAAAAATAAATAGAACTTCAATATAAAGCAAACCGTCAAAGATATGCATTTGGCGTTCGTGGGTCAAACGTTAAGTCTCTGGGTAACCGTATGGTATGGTCCTAGTCTTTTGTACGTCATGTAAAAGAATATCGTCTTCGTCATCAATACGTTTACGTTTTTTGTTAACCATACGGTGTGTTTTGGTTTCACGTCTTGAAAAGATTTGTAACCCACCTTTGCGGATAATAGTTGTAAAATTTTCTATTACTACAGATTGAATTTCTTCTCGCACTAAGGCATAGAAGCTCTCAAAATTATTTTTTCTGAGGTTCTATGGTTCAGTGTTATCCCCCGAATTTTGTAAATGTGCCGAAATTCCCCTAAGGTATTTTCAAGCCGCATACAATAATTTTTTGAGCCAAGGGCGATCAGAGTGATAAATTCCCACCCTTCATCTATTTCATCTGTTTAATCCCCAAAATAATTACAAAACTGTAACACGGGTTCCTCATCTTTCTGTTGCAAAAACATAATACTGTCCGTATCACAGTAAAGTGCTCGCTCAAGTCCTACAGCAGTCAAAAGGTCATAAAGTTTAAGTCTGGCGCACGAAATAATAAATGCTGCCAAGACGACATTGGAAAATCGTAACGGGGTGCTATCATTTTCCCAGCCTTTGTAGTTCCCAGGTAAATGCTTATCACCGACTGGAATCACTGAATGAACTTCATATCTTGCCGATGAAAGGTACCTAAGAAACTCTTCCGAGTTGTGGAAGATTGTACACTTCATCGTGTCCAGGCGTTGATCCCATTTCCCATACATGGAATTAAGGTATAATTTCGCTGTAGCGCGCAATCCCGGATTCTTCCTTATATTATCATAATTTAATTTATTGCCTTCATCGGCATAATATTTATCGATGTATTTCTTTTTGTCTTCTTCGCTTTTCCAAGAAGCAGGAAAACCTGAAGCTTCCTGTTTCATCTGAAGAAAGGAGTTCACGTAATTCCCGAACAGACCATCTGAATTCCCTTCTTCTAGATCCATAAGAACGAACTCCCAAATTTCGTGAATATCGATGATCTTATAACCTTTTCTAAGAGCAAGGTGAATCTCTGGAGTACAAAAAGTACTTGTTATTGCACGCTGCATTCCTTCATGTGTACATTCCCCTACAACTTCATTTTCCTCTTCTTCCATACATGTCCTACACAGTCCAAAAAGTAAGCGTCCACCTGCCACATATAGGAGAATTGGAAAATACATATCTTTTGGAGGCATAATGGTACATTTCACTAGTCCATGAGTATTTTCCACTTCTGGAAAATCCGCCCCCCTGTGAATCTTTGGCATTCCAACCGGCATTGGTCTACGTGCCATTACATAGGGGTATAAAGATGTAATATCGAAATAACGAATTATCTTATTATCCTTGAAATTAACGTATGATCTGAAGACTTCAGTACGTCCACCTTGATATGACATTCTTGGAACAATAGGATCCGCTAGATGAGTACAATGTCCTTTAATGAACTTTTGTAAATCTTTACCTGTCTTCACCTTATTGTCCCAAGTACATTCCCAGATCTCGTGTAACTTTGCACCAAAATTTTGAATGTATTCTCGACGTCTCATGGTTTGTTCGTACCGTCTTGCATACGTATCGCAAGGATCCTGGGAACCGTGAATGATTTCATCACGGTTATTAGGAATACATGAAACACACCCGTGAAAATTGCAACCATAAAATTCATACGCTGTATTCGTACTTAAATCATATCCGTCAAGCCTGTATTTACACAAGCGTACCTCCGGACCAGTACCACTGTACTGGATATTCCTACCAAGTTGATGCTCAACATATTTTAACAAGATTGCTTTTGCATTTTGTCGCTCGTTATGTTGAAATATCTTTGGTGGAATTACAGCAATGGTATTCTCCGGTAAGTACAGAGTACGTTACGTTTTCATACTTAACCCTGCAACCGTGGAACAAGCAATAAAACATTGGAGGCCATTCGTCTTCTCTTCTATGATGTTACTAAATTTGATAATAGCTTGTGTAAGAATTCTAACTTCATTTTCACCGTAAGCTAACATTTGCTTTTGGAGGTCATACTCCTCGCCACTTGCAGCACGTTCTTGGTGCCAGGCGATTAGTTGTTGTCTCTCTTCCGTGCTTCGCGAGTCAGGATCAAAATATTCAAGAGCGGGAACCAGACCTACATAATTTTGATTTCCCAAAGTGTTAAATAAATATGGGAAATCTCCCTTTTTCAAATTTCCAGATACGCCTAACGTTTTCGGGAGTTTACTTAGTTTGCAACCAATGAACAAATAAGTGTCATGGAAGAAGAATCTATTTGCAATATTCATACAAAATATTTTTGACCCTGCATCAGAACATCAGTAATAATATGTTGCTTCTCAATTAGATTTCTTAAGCAGAAGATACCATCAAAACGCCCAAAATTATGTGCTAAAATTGCTATGCGCTGAAACACTGGACGAGCCATTAACACGTGTTTAATGAAGTCATCGATTGTTTTAAAAGAAAACGATCGATTTCCATTTTTATCACCGGAAAAGTTGCAGGGATCATCCAAAGATTTACTCATAGAGTATGAACATGTATGTCTGCTACAAATCAGGGCGACTTCATGTTTCCTTTCACCATTCTCATTTTCCGGCATTAACATTGTTTCTATATCATATGCAATGTACATAAACCTTTTGATATGTGTAGCCTTCAATTTTTGCACAAAGCATTGATGGTTAGGTTCTAAGTGAACCTTACACGTGGCACAAAAATGCTCATCACACTTATGTGCAACTTTTGGAAGTCTATTGTCAGTCTTACGATTACAGTCGGGACAAATCTTTACGTAATGACATTCACTAAAGCCAGCCTTATTACGTGCCAAATGCTCATTAAAACATTCACCCTCAGAAAAGTTTCTATTACATGCATCACATTTGATTTTTCTTAACGTTGGATTTTGATAATGTTCATTATTTCAAGCTAAACTCCGCAATTCACTCTTGTGTTTATGCCGACGATCATTGTATGCTTCCAAACATTTAGTACAGTACTTTCTATTTTGTAAAAATGACGTAATACACTTAATTGGTGCGAAATGGCGAACTGTAATACCTATTTCATAATAAATATAAATTTGCTTTGGGGCAGGAGTTCCACGGACAAGTACGTTATATTTACGTTCATTAACGGTTTCTTCTCTTATATAAACAACAATTTGATACTTTCCTGAAAAATATTTCTGAAAAGTATCAAGATCGCTTAGATCACAACCATTCTTTGTTTTAACATTAACATTTGCATCACTACAAAGTCGCTCTGCTTTAATTTTCCAAATTTTCTCATAATCTTTTTTCAAATTATACACTGTAAATTTACTTCCTTCATATTTTTCCAAATACCAAACAATACTCTTTGATAAGCAGAGCATGTCAGACCCGTTAATATAAACAATATGGCGGTTGAGAACTTTTTCCATTTCTTCATAAAGGGCGGCATTACATCTTTTTGATATACCTTGCCGCTTACGTTTTTAACTATATGAAATCGAAATTGGAGTTCATTTCCGAGCAAGAATTCTTCATTGGAATTTAGCATATTTTCCAATGAAGTTAAAATGACCTAAGCACTTAAACCGCTCTTTTTTCTTCAAGGAATATACACTGGTTTTCTGTTTCTACTGTTCGAGCCATCGATACAGAGACCAACGTAATCCTCTGCTCGGGCGTCAGCGAGAACTTCGTCAAACGCAAAGTTAACTAATTTCTTAATATATTCTTCTGGATTTTGAATATTGTGTTTACCAGAAGGACGAACAGCGATTTCTCTTCCACGAAGATTAAAAATCGTGAAATTTTTGTGCTGTCTCCTACGATTTCGAAGTTACCATCATCTGATTTTTTAAATTGTTTGTGACCAACTTGGTTGCGCCTATGCGACACATTTCCGTGAGATGGTCCTGCCTGAGGAGATACTGATCCATAGCCGACAGTATCCCGTGAACATTGCACATCTGGATGAACATTGTTTACAGGATTTGTCCCTTGGGTTATTTGAGCAGATGAAACTGCATCGATAATCAACTCTTCTTCCAAAAACTTTCCCAGTATCTCCATATAATCATCATTATTATCAACGGAATTTTGGTTATATTCTTGTTGTTCAGCATCATCAACAATCATTCTATCATCCATCATATTACCCAAGTTTGAATTTCCTTGGGGGGTATTGACTATGGAATTGTTACATGATGATGCTAGAACATTACGTTGGACCAAAACAAAACGCGAGCCATGCGGATAAAATTGAAATATCTCTACCATTTACTCTATCAAGTTGCCCTTCTCCCCTATTAAAATAATAAATAAACCTCTCGTGTGCTAAATGATACAAGTTCTCCCCTCTGAAAAATCCTGCAGAAAAGAGATCTAACACATCTGCAGAGGAAGCACATGTATTCAAAACTGTGTGTTCATTAGAAGCAAAATACTGAGTAATAATGAAAGCAAATATTCACACCTTTCCCCCTTTATGGCCATCCTTATATAGTTTTACAGTTTTCTGCCAAGCCGCCAGGACCCTTTCAGCATTATGTAAGCCCTTCAATTCTTCCTGGAAGAGGGTTTCATCCACGACATTAAACTCCAAGTTGAAGAACTCCATCTGTAATCAGGAATTGAGTTTCCTCTTAATATGAATATAATAATATTAATTTGGTGTTTCAGTATATCTGTTGATACAGTTACTTCAACTTCAATATATCTACTTGTTTTGTCATGTTTTGTTTTCCTTAACACAATAATTTCTTCTTATGTGCAATTTTAACTTGACTAATAATATACAACAAATTTAAATTTGAGGATGTAATAAAATTGTCTTGCAGGTATCATCGTCAGCATTCAAATGATTATAATTGTAAAACAATACAGTTTATATACATTACGAAGTATGACGTCACACAAATATAAAGTGTTAAGAAAACAAGTTTCAACATGTTTTGCAATTTTCCTCGGAGTTTGCACTGCAAACGATACATAAAAGATAGGAAAGGGGAGGAAATCAAAGCCATGCTGCCTACAGTGGGAGAGGAGATACAAGGAATTCCGACTGAGTGGGAGTTTGAGATCAAAATTAAGCCGATTGAGTTTAAATAAAAGCAAAGTTAAGCCGCCTGAGTGGGAGGGGAGATCAAAGTTAAGCCGACTGAGTATAAAATAAAAGCAAAGTTAAGCCGCCTGAATGGGAGGGGATATCAAAGGAATGCCGACTGAGTGGGAGGGGATATCAAAGCTAAGCCGACTGAGTAGGAGAGGAAAACAAAGGAATGCCGACTGAGTAAAAGAGGAAAACAAAGGAATTCCGACTGAGCAAGAGAGGAATTCAAAGGAATGACGACTGAGTTGGAGAGGAAAACAAATTATTTATCAGTTCACACAAAGTGTTACGACTAATTTATTAGGAAAATTTAAATAAAAACGAGTTTCCAAAGGAATAAAAATTATTTATCAGTTCACGCAGTGTTCCGACTAATTTATTAGGAGAATTTAAATAAGAACATGATTCTAAAGGAAACGAAAGAGTAAATAAGCTGAGTGGTAGGGGAGATCAAAGTCATGCAGCCTAGAGTGTAATTATAAGGGTTGGAGAGGACTTAACATAGTCATCTTTCTTGAATGTTAGTGAAAATATTAAATTAATATGTTGAAATCAATATAAGAACTCCAAAAGTTAGAAAAACAAAAAATGATGAAAAGAAAAAAGTAAACATGTCCGTCTGGACATCAAGAATAGAAATATTTAAATACCACAGTGAAAATCACCATAGGGAGGTCAGGACATTGGAAAAACATAAAATGAAAAAAGAGAAAAGTGAACATGTCCGCCTGGACATCAGAAATAAAAATATTTAAACAGTATAGCGAAAATCACCATAGGGAGGTCAGGACATTAGAAAAACAAAATGAAAAAACGAAAAGTGAACATGTCCTTCTGGACACCAGGAATAAGAATATTTAAACAATATAGTGAAAATCGGTATAGGGACTGTGGAATAGTGGAAAAGCAATGTCCTAATCTTAATAAAGGAAAAAAAATGAAATAGTCGCGGGGAAATTTAACATTTTGGGTTATCGGCTATCATGAAAGATACTTCCGGCAACATTTTTTATAAGTTCTTGTAAAAGTTTGTAGTTTGCACTCAACTCTGTTAGTACTCTTTTCTTAGTATTGCATAATACGTAACTATATCTTCTGCACATCCAATTTATTAATATTAGGTTTTGCGCATAAAGAATGTTAAAATTTGTGCTTGGCGGGAAATTATACACGGTCATCTTAACATTAACTGGTAACTAACATATAATGTGTCTACTGCGCAAACATGTCACGCACTGTTAGCCGTTTCGCAGAAAAAATGAACAAATTTGTGCTTGGCGGGAAAATATACACGGTCATTTTAACTGTGGCTACTAGCTAGCATATAATATACCTACTGCGCAACCATATCACGCACTGGTAGCCGTCGCGCATAAAAATGAACAAATTTGTGCATGGCGGGAAAATGTAGACGTGCACCTGAATAATGATTGTACACAAATTTAGCCTGTATTATCACTTACTGAATGTGTTGCGTACAAAAACAACAAATACTACATATCGTACCTATATAAAACCACTACTGATCTCTTGCGTACAGGAGCGCTCTGTATAAATACCATATGTTGTCTAAGCATTACTGATCTTTGCGTAACACGTACCTGTCCGCGCGCGTCACATTATAATGTTCGTCTTCGCACTCGCGTCGGCGTCCATTCGCGCAGCCCGCGTCGCAACACGTTTTCCGCTACCATGCACCCGCATTGCCTCAACCGGATATTAATGATTACGTATTCACATCTAAGACAGTTTCCTACTTGTGCAAGCAAATATCTTTATGCAGAAGCCATTAGGTAAGTGAAAAATTGTATACTCAAATGATATTAAAATTAAAATTGTGTATAGGTATAATACATACAAGACAATATCACATATAAAAACGTGTCTGCCAATGCAGGGCACAAAACAGTGCAACAGCACAATCATACAGATGCATTCAACGCACCACAACATACAAAGTCATACATACGGAAAGCTACAATACACATCCACACATACAAACATGCACATGTACACACACCCTAATGCTTCACCACATACAGGTAAAATGTTGTCTACCATAGAAAAGGATAAGGCACAACCACACATACAGACACACATATGTACACACATGCATGTTAATGTCACCACACACATCACATACATAGGCAGAACCCCAGTAATACACCAGCAAACACAAAACGGGAGGCTACTAAGGCGTACAGAGGCAGACTTATATACAAGCACAATAATGCACCACCACGCACATCACCTACATATGCAAAGTCGCAGTAATACAGCAGGAAACACAAAACGAAAGCCTACCAAGGCCTACAAAGGCATGCATTTGTACAAGCACAATAATGCAGCACCACACACACACAGACACAGACACACACACACACATACACAAACACACACACACATACACACACACAGACAGACAGACAGACATGCACAGAGAAAGAGAAAGAGAGAAACGGATGTCTATCAACGCACAAAACAAGCAACAGATAAATATACTTGTAAATAGATGCCTACATACATACATATATACATATAAACAGTTGCGGGCACGTACATACATACATATATACACATATACAAACAATATATATAGCCATAAACCACAAACATAGTGAAATACCCTCAAATAACGGATTCATATCAAAGTTCATACAAAATATGCTATAAATTTGTCTTGATATTGTTCTCCACCGCTTTCTCATTCCACCATTTCACTCATCATAAAGACAACTAGGATAAAATAGCTCAACATGTGTATCCTTGGGACGTAAATCTATTAAATCTCATTTTCATGTATGCAAGATACAAATATAGCAGTCATTCCACCGTAAAAATGTCTTACTACGCCCCTAAAATGTGTATGAAACGTTTTCTATTTTCTCTTTCATGAATATTTAGTCTTTCTAGCCTAATTCTTCTAAAACAAAAAAGATTCCGATGAATGAATGAGTACTGGTTCCATTTTATTCAATCAAAACAGGAAAAGACTTCCCTTTTACGGCCGACCATCATAAAAACATCACTTGTCTACAATCCTTCATTCATTGGGGATTCCAGCCAGGAAGGAAAAAATGTCAACAGTAACAAGCATGTAAGCCAAAAGCAGGTAAACCTGTCTCATTCATTAATAGTTTTGTAGCCCGGAAAGAAAGGATCTTGGGGGAACGGCTGTTTGGTTCATTCAAAATTTTTGCTACTATTTTTCTTCTTTTTCTATGGATGTAAACAAGCCCTAATACCTATTTCATTCACAAATTTAGAGGATTACCTGAGTCTCCCAAAACGTAAACTTAATACCTTCTATCTGGTTATATTTCCCTGGTCTAAAGGAACACAAAAATGCCTGTAATTCACGTATATTTTAGCATAAAATGAATAAAATTAACATAATTAATTCCATTTTTTTATTCTTTTATCATTTCCAAATACTTTTCACGTCTCAATGGATCGTAATAACTCAAAAATTCAAACATATACTCGTCTCATAATAGTACTTTATTCTTATAAAAGTCCATATTTACATTTAAAAAACTGTTAAGATATGATTCTATCATTTATATTTTCAATACAGGAGTTCAAACACCGGTACCGACAATCAATAAGTGTGTTTACTACAGTATAATTCTATTTCTCAATCGTACGTATAATAACTATCTGCTTTCTTTGCTAAGGGTAGCACGGTGGGTCATTGATAAAGCGTTTACTCTGGTCCCGGTTCAATCCCCGGTCAAACAAAGTTATGTTGGACAACATTATGTCTAAATTTTTCTCGGGATTCCTCCCACTTTTATTAAGTGCAGTTTATTATCTAATCTAGTATGTTAGTCTAACTGACATAATTGTGGGACGTTAAACTGAACAATTTCATTTCGATTTTCATTCCTACTATTTTTCAATCATTATATTCACTATCATTTACTTCAAACGAATTCCAAGTCGCAGCAATTTCATTCCATTAAACATAAAAATATATCAAACGTAAATCGTATCACATAACCTCCCGCTGGCATCAAACCCGTGTCTCCTCTCATACAATCAAGTGTTGTTCCCGCTAAAAACATATAGACAAATACTCGTTGATTCAAAGATATGTCTGCTAAGAGAACTGTTTCCCTCCCTATGTCCACATTTCAAATGCATAAAAATAATAAATATTCTTACCTTAATAATGAACTAATCACAGGAGTAATGAATATATACACCAGCACAGTTTCATACAAAAACAATCACAACGAGTAATATCACACAATTACTATCAAACAGCCAAGAATCACCCACTCAAAGAAACAGAGATCAAGTCCGAACGGAATACTTGTTCAATAATAAAATGTTCGTTTCTCTTCCTAACAATTTTATAAACCCATCTTCCCGCCAAAACAAGTTTTGCCAACTCAGTCCGCCCCGCCCTTCCGTTGGAATATGGGATTCGGCGAGGTTCTCGTTCTTTCCGGCGATCTTAAGCAATAAAAGAATGAATGTTTTTAAGTTTCGTTTCAAGGATAGTATCAATACAATCTTTACAAAAACTCAAGGAAAACAACCTCATGTAACAAAACAAGAACCTAACTGTTACGTAAAAGGGGAACAATATATAAAGCTTTTCAAAGTTCAATGTCAACTTGGGTTTTGTTTTCTTTTTTCTGTAAGGGAGGAAAAAATTTTTTGAAGGACATTCACATTCCTAAAATGCAATCTCCACAAAGCTCTCTAAAAAGTAGGCTATAATCCCTAACATTTTCTTTTTATCGGTAACTAAATTGTATTCCAAATATTTCAAAAATCTTTTTGAGGGCCACTCTGGTATCTATGTGAAGGCCACTCTGTAATTAAATCTGATGGTAGTTGTGATGTATCTAACGGTCAATCCTAATTTTTTCACGGCTGCTTTCGGGTGAAGGACAATATCTCATCATAAATACCAACACAGAAGCAAAGGTGTATCCTACAACAAAGATAAGTAAATCTTCAAAGAATTCTTCAAAGAATTCGTATATAGTCAATAATAAAGCGTTATTTTCAACTTGGTCTTCCATCAAGTCATAGACTGCTCCAGGCATCATTTCTAAGAATTCAGGTGTCAAGAATTTTTCCAACATCGTTCCACATATTGTCAATAATAATTGATCAAACAACGTACCAAAACACAACAACAAAATTTTATTTTCAAGATAACCTTCAGTCAAATTGTATTTTCTACGAATTTTAACTTTCACAGCCACAAATTGTAATTGAACACATATTTTCAACGCAATAAATAACATAAAACACTCATAAATGGCGGACATCCTTCTAATTAACCAATAAACACCATTAATTCGACGCCAATGGCTCAAATCGCTCTGTGATTGGTTGAACTATTTATTTGTCCCAGCTCTACTAGCTTTGTATACCAATACGCTCTGTGTATAGAAAACCGAACCTATGACCTGACCTATTAAGAGAACATAAAATAAAAAATAAAGGCGTCATTTATAAAAAATATAAAGGAAATCAGAATAAATAGTACTGCGTATATATTTTATCTAATATGTTCTCTTTATAGTTCAGGTCATAGGTTCGGTTTCATATGTACAGAGCGTATTGGTATACAACCTTTCCCCTCATAAATATTCGGTCTGTCAAAAACAAACATAGTACACTCATTTCCTAACTCCTATAGTATTTTTGAGATACATTTGGATTATGTGCTTTTACCCAGGGCTACTCCAGAGGGAGGCGAAAGTTCATTGGAGGGAATTTTCATATTATCCCAATTTTCCCTGTTCAGGTTCGTTATGGGCGCCAGTACATAGCACTTTTGGAAAGCTTGTTTTATGCTGAAGGGAATGAACTATAAACCATGACGTTTCAATGAACAGTGTTGATACAATAGCTATTTCACTGCGAGTCTTTATACTAACAGGTTAATGGGTCCCAGAGACTTACTCTGTTGTTCATGGCACCTAATTTTTTTGAGCATGAATATATCTTTATTATATTTATCGAATGGACTAGGTTTGATTCGAATGTTTGGATGATACTTTCATGTCCGTTCCTTATCCGATGGATGACCTGAACGACAGATTTGGATTCCTGTGTTCTATCGCCAACTTTGTGCAGCAGCTAGATGATGAGAGCAAGGAAAGGCTAAAAGCATGTTGCTGTGATTTGGCTTTCTTCTACCCGATTGACCTGGATGGCGTAACATTATCTCAGGATTGTAAGGATATAATCCTTCGGTAAGGTGTGCTCAAAAAACTAAAGAACAAGATGACTCTTCCCTACAAGACATACTGAAATATGTACCTTCAATGGGGCTTGAAGTTTACTAAAGTTTGGCAACCGCTCTTTATATTTTGATAACACTGCCCGTATTTGCCACATCATGTGAATAGTCTTTCAGCAAAATGAAATTAATAAAAAGCTGGTGAGACCTATCCATTCTCTGATGATAGGTGGTAATGAAAAGTAGGATGGTACAGCCAGCGACAGTAGAAAATGGAGGTTGGATACATAAGAAATGATAGCTTTTTCCAGTATCAGAATAGTTTCACTCGATGTCTGATAGTTGGACAACCAACATGACAGCAAATACGTGCCCGAAAACATAACATGCTAGGATATTCCTCCACTCGGAGAAAAAAGTATTACTATCTGAGAGCATCATTTAGAGAAACAACCACGAGATAAATCTGCAGAAATTCCATTCACATTAAGTTCAAAGAGATAGGAATTAATGCAAAGAAAACGAAAACAATAATACGCTTCATGCAGAAACCGAAAAAGTACGGATAGCTAAACAAAATGAGAAAAGAAGGAAAGAGGGAAACGAAAGAGCAAAAGATATGGGAATAAATTAAATTTTAACACTTAAGGATAAACAGTTTCCGTCTTTCCCGCTGCCCCCATCTTGGGTTTTCTTCCTTCATAGGAAAAATCTCTTTCAGTATCAAACGCGAACATCATTTAGTGTTGAATTCCTTAAAAAAAAAATAACTCAGTTTAGGCCGAGACGCGAACCCCAGACCCTTAGAATGACAGTCACACGCGGTACCCATTTACCTACACAGGCTCTCTCTACTACATTTATAAATCTGCTATTACCCTCGCTGTTATCAAACGTGTTAAATGAGCCATTGTCGGTGAGCCACCCAAGTTACATTTGAAGTTTAAATTTTATTTACCTCACTTAGCAATCTATGTGTCGCAGTCCCCTTGCTTTCATAAAAAGCATTTGTTCTGTAGATTAAAATCAAGAATGAAATAATCTGTACTCTTGTGAGCTTACTGGTGCACCAACATATCTATCTATCTATCTATCTATCTATCTATCTATCTATCTATCTATCTATCTATCTATCTATCTATCTATATCTATCTATCTATCTATCTATATATATATATATATATATACAGGGTGGGCCATTTTAATCAATCCACGGAAATATCTGAAAAATGATAAAACATAGAAGAAATATTTAAAGTACACGTTATATATTGCTAAGGGGGAAAACCAATTCCGTCAAAAGTACCCCTCTCCGCCGCCCGTAAATGGGGGTAACAGAGGGTAATTCTGAAATGTCAAATGGGAACATGGGTCTAGTAATACCTCGTTCGAAAGGTCTTGGAAAACTAAGTAACGCTGTACTAAAAGATGTTTCATATGGAGCACCAGTTTCAAAATGGCCGCCATGATATAGTTCGGAAATTCCAGTGCCCGCAGTATGAAAACCATGGAAGGTAAATGAAAAATTGAAATGAAATCTTTGAGTTTTACGTCGCACGGTTATGCCGGTTAGGCTAAAGGAGACGGTGATTATGAGAAATGAATGAAATGGTGGAATGAAGAAAGTGGGAGGAAACGGGAGAATCCCGAGAAAATCCACGCACACGGTGTTTGTCCACCACTAAGTTCACTTGGTGCGAGCTGAAATCGAACTAAGGACGCCATGCATTAGAGGTGAACGCTCTACCACTGAGCCACCGCGGCCCGACCAAGGATAGATGCAGTTACGAAGAAGAGACCTTATCAAATTATAAAACAGCTTTCCCAGGGGAGAGAAAAGTTTTAAAATTTCCTTCTTGCGCTTCAACCTATGATTGAAGTAAGGAAGATTATTATTATTATTATTATTATTATTATTATTATTATTATTATTATTATTATTATTATTATTATTATTTTATCGAGAGTGTACTTCTGGGTTTCCTCCTAAAAAAATACACACACTATTTCCAACTATAGTTATCCTACTTTTTACAAATTTGTCTAATTCAATATTGGTTTAAATAGTAGTAGTTTTCAAGCTACATATATGAGTTCTTTGACTAACTGAATAGTGCACGCCCCTTCTGGCTCACTCGCCACTATTTAACATTAAATTTCAGATGCCTCGATATATTTGCGTAAGTTTATTATTTTTAAAATAAACATTACGTAAAAGGTCTATTCAAATTGATATCAAGTTTTTCTGACATTTGTATATTACGCATACCTTTCTTCATTTGCATTACTCACATTACCCCAGAGAACGAACAAAGGTTAGAGTTCTCGTTTGCACTTCTCTTACAATAATAAGCAAATATACGAGGAACAAATTTACCATTATTGACGATGCGGAGGGGAGGAGATTTTCTGGACTAGGAAGGTATGTGTGCGGGTACAGAGCAGAGATCTGCACGGGTCGGAATTTTCAGCCTGGGCCCGGCCCGTGAATTTACAATGTGAGGCCCGACCCGAGTCCGAAATATGTCTTAGCATTTAGGCCCGAGCCCGGACTGAGCTCCGTGATAATCAAATGAGCCCGAAATAAGCCCGAATCACAGAAACTTAATTATTAATGCAAGATTGTATTTTTATTTACAGCAATTCGAGGTTTGATTTTGCAGTTGTGTTTTAAAAGTCCTTCAGAAAGAACGGTGCAATTTGTGTTTTACACTATATTTACAAAGTTAGGCCCGAAAAAGTCCAAGAAATATGGTTGTATATTTAAAAATTCACAGCCCGAACCCAGGGGCGTCATTTAGGGGGGCAGGGAGGGGCATTTGCCCCCCTGAGTTTGAGATTTATATAGATTTTATCAATAGGATAGTAGTAAGTCAGTGAAAAACGCGAAATTTTACATATATCAAGGGGTCTTGCCCCCCAAGCCAAATCTGAAATGACGCTACTGCCCGAACCCCTCCCGGGCCCGAAGTGATACATGCTTTGTAGGCCCGAGCACGTGCAGTCCTCTAATGCAGAGGCGTTTCAAGTGGTGGGCGACTGCCCACGGCCTTGCATCTTTAGGGACCTCGCAAAGACCAACGAGCCTAAATCGATTTGGCTCTCACTTTTGTCGATGCAACAATAGAAACAAGTATGAATTCGGACTTACTTACAGAAAAACAATACATAAGGCTTCAAACTAACTTTTCATCTATTCGTATATATTAGATCGCTAGCATACGCGACAGGCGGCGAGTTTATTTTAAGATTCCAATAATGAATGTGTATAAGTCTTTATCGTTGGGATGAATTGTTTTCGATAAATTTTATTATAATTAGCAATTTTTAAAAAAGGGGCAGAAAAAGGGGGCAGGAAGGACTCGTAAACCTTACTCGCCTTGCTGTGCAGATGGTATGGTCAAAATCAATACTGGATAGTGAAAGTGTAAGTGTAAAGGCTAATATGGAACAGAGGAACAAAAGAGAACTTCTTCAGAAGGGAATTGGGAGGGAAGGGGAGGAGAGTACAATGCTGTGACACTTGAAATGCGTCTTGATCTGTATACTTCAAGAAACTTTTCTTATTAGATTACGCAATTTCTAGTTTCTTACTCCGATTACTCAAAGTATTCAATTGTTCTCGGAGGGAGTGACCGCCCCTCCCTTTAATCCGTCCGTGGTGTCATTCAGTTTTGCTTTTTGCTACTAATTCAAAATGCTTTCCGAAACAAGTTGTCTTCTTGTGACTGCAGGGGGTGGAAGAAACAAACAAACCGTGAAAGGAAGAAAGAAGTGGTTTTGGGCTCTTCCAGTCCAGACCATTCTAACCACTGAGAAGTGAGAATCACATTAAAAGCAGCTAGAACAGATGGTCAGCCCTCTCCCCTCTGCAGCATACTTTTTATTCTCTGTTGCCAAACTTACTGAAGAAGATATTGCAATTAATCTAACGCATGTAACGTAAATTGGAAACCGTGGTTGGATTTATATGGGTCTAGTGTATTTGTATTAAACATTTCAAGTCATTACCTGCAATACTTTGTTAGAAATTACCATATTAAAATTTACATGTTTTCAAATGGGAACTTAGAAACATAAGCGAAGAGGTAGAAGATCCCCTTAATAGGTGAATAGAAGGGACCCGAATCCATGACGTCAGGACCCCATTCCTTAAGCTTCGTGGCCTGGACCAGACTTTTGACATTACTACTGCACTTAGGGGCTGTGGTTAGGGATGGGCACGAGCGAGTTCGAGCGAGTTTTTTTTTTTTTGAAACTTGATTCGACTCGAAACAGACATCTTTTAGCTCGACTCGAGAACTCGACTCGACTCAGGGGACCCGGACCTTACCACTCGCGTCCAGCAACTCCATGTCTAACATGGTCGTCCTGACGTAGGAGAATCGACTCCATGCTTTTTTCATAATTATTCTCCAGATGGATTTGTATACAAGGTAGTTTGGCAAGTTTAGCAGCAGGTCTAAAATAAGCCTCTTGAGAGTGACTCTTATTTGTTAAAGAATACATAACGATCGCTTTTGGCTGTCTAAGCGGCTAGGTAAAAAAAAACAGCGTAGCGTAACAACAAAAAGGTGTTTCTCTTATATGTTAAAAATAAAAGCACATAAAGTAAAGTCAAATCTTGGTAAGGTGAGTGTCGGGGGACGCCGAATTCTACTTTGCCCCGGGCAACGAAATTTCTAGCTACGGCTCTGACCTCCTTACCTACAACAACGTAGTTTGATTAACCTGTTATACAAAACATTTGGAAAGAACCTGTGAGTCTGACTTATTGATAGCTATGCAATATATTGACAAAGTGCTAGTCTTCAGTTTAGCGACGAAGTTGCCCTTAGGCGAATATCATGTTGCTCTCTACTTTTGTCTGTGCCTTGTAAATCGTAACATTGTGTTTAAAGGCAAACAGAAACAAGGTCAGCTGTTTAGTTGTTTGTAGAACAACTTGATAAGACGTTTGTGTCTTTTACACAAATACTTTTTGCCAGATTGCTGTTTAAAGCCTTTTTGCATTATACACTATAAAACAACATATCCAGATTCAGAGAAATACACAGAAAGTTTAAAGAAGGGTGAAAAATATCTTTACTATTCAGATGCTTTATTATTATTATTATTATTATTATTATTATTATTATTATTATTATTATTATTTTCTTGAGTACAGAGATACAAAGAACAAGAGCTCCGTCACCAATAACATGGAAGCGAAAATGACTTCGAATTGGATAGAATAGATCAATGTATTTAATTTCGGGGAGAGGCTATAGGGCAGACACGGATCCAGGGAGCGATCGGGGCAATCGCCCCCCTCCCACGGAAGAGGAAGCTTTCTTATTTTATATGTAAATAAAAACCATCCCAAAATTTGGAGCTCTTAAAACTAGCTAAGTAGTAGTATTACAATCCACCCCCACCCCCAGAAGTCCGTTCTGGATCCGCCCCTGCTACATGGGTACTTTAGGGTTCACTGCTTTTCCTTGCAATCCACGCTCATTGCTGGATAAGTATTATATTTTATTATATTATTTGTCAAATTGAGCGAAATAGTTTTACCACAGCGGCAAATTCAACAATTAGGTTTAGGAAAAACAACTCATTGGTTCAAACACACACAGAAAGACAGAGTCCATTTGTTCGGGATGTTTTTTGAGGTTCGCGGCGTATCCCAAGAAGAAATCTTGCTAAAACATATGTTGTTTTTAACAAGGAACGTAAATGGGTATCAGGTATATCAGTACTTCAAATGAAAAGCAAAAAGAAAAGAGAGACAAAGATGAGTGTAATTTCCTATACTGTCTTTTTTGCATTGAAGAATACCGTTACTGTTTTACTGATCTACTGTACGCACTTCTGCGTTTTACTAACCAAGCCACAATCATGCTATATATACCATATATCGGCTAGGTCCAATCTGATGCCAATGCGCTTTTTCTTCAAGGAACATTTTTTTTATTATTACACGCTCAGAAACAAGGATAATCACCTAAAACCTGAGAAGATCTGAAGAATGACCCAGTAACAATAAACTGACAAAGAGAAGGAAAGACAAAAGTGGAAAACTATTGTAATCCAAAGTCGAGGCATTTTTTCTTGCAATAACCGACCCTTCAAGTCGGGGGAAGTTTCTTGAAATAATAGTAATATATTTTTAACTTGCTCCTTATTTTAGCTTACGTAGTAATTTAAGACACAAAGATGTATCGCAATTTGCAATACATTTTTCAATTTGCAGTGCAAACATGTAAATGCAATGTTGCATTTCCATGTTTGCACTGCATTGCATTCCCATGTGCACTGCAAACTGCGATGCGATACTCCATTTAAAAAATGCAAGGAGATTCCTGACCAGTTGTTCTTTCAGAAAAAAATGTTCAGGGTGGGGGAAGGGGCACTGCTGGTACTATTCTATTTATTATTGTATTATAGACGTAATATTTTGGTCTCCTCCGGGGGGCACTCTCAGACCACCGGGAGGGGGCAGTGACCCAAAAACATATCTGGAAGAAATACTGTTCCTGACACCAAGATAAGACAAAAGGTAATAACAAACCTGAGCGCACAAATGTTTAATTTCGGAGTTATAGGCTGCCAAAAGTATGAAGAAATGAACTTTAAAGGTCCATAGCTCCAAAACTAGGCGACCTACCGTAGTAGGGTCAAGACCTTATTTAGGAACTAGTACGTGAGCTATCCAAATATCCATGTTTCAGAATTCTGCCATACTTCTGCAACAATTTTTATACAGGTATTTGGTGAGTACTTCAAATTATATGCACATAGCCAAAGTTCCTCTCTAAAAATTGTCGCATGTGTACTTTAGATTCTGAAACATTGTATATTTGGATAGCGCACATATTAGTTTCTAAGTGAAGTCTTAACCCGACTACGATAGGTAGGGATGCGCACGAGAGAAGATTTGAGGCTTTCTCGTCTCGAAAATGTGCTGTCTCGACTCGAAAAATGTATTCTTTTTTATTGCAAGAGCTGTGTCTCGACTCGAAATTTGTCAGGAAAATTCTGTCTCGACTCGTCTCGTGCGCATCCCTAACGATAGATCCCATAGTTTTACAGCTATGAAC
The DNA here is from genome assembly GCF_964235325.1 of Thermobia domestica. Lineage (NCBI taxonomy): Eukaryota > Metazoa > Arthropoda > Insecta > Zygentoma > Lepismatidae > Thermobia > Thermobia domestica. Next base: position 54,544 of record NW_027656385.1, read on the forward strand.
CCTTAAAGCCCCGGATCTAGGATATGATCAAGGGAGCGACTAAATCACAGTTTGCCGCTTTATTCAGTGTAAAGCAGGATTGAAGCTTATTTTATCCAGTGTATACCTGAGTGTCAAGAGGGCTGTAGCTCCCCTTGGATCCGCACCTGTATAATAATAATAATAATATACATATACATATATATATATATATATATATATATATATATATATAACTGTTTCTGAGTAATTAGTTTCTTCAAAACTATTTTTAAAAATATGTGAAGAGTTTTGAGACACTCGAGTCGAATCAAGATTTTTACGAGCAGTCTCGTTTCGACTGGAATTTTACAAATTGTGCCTCGACTCGTGCGCATCCGTACTTCTCGGTTCGGTTCGATATTGAATAAGCTGTGAGCCAAGCCGCACAAGTCGTTGACAACCGTAGACCCAGGCAGAACATATTGGCCTGGCACGCTATAACTTTTAACAAATTTTGGCCTAAGCACGAACACTTGCTCCTCTGGAACTCAAACCCAGAACCTCGTGAACGATGTCCTTGCTTCCTAGATTTCACGACTACCGAAATCGGCAGTCAACTAGTTTTTAGTATTCAGACGCAAACCGCCTATCTTTCAAGCTTAATTACAGAATTTAATAATAATAATAATAATAATAATAATAATAATAATAATAATAAGTTGTAGTGGAAGTAGCAACATTGATAATAATTATATTGTTTATGCAGAATAAGTGAAAAACGAACTTGAAACTACACACAAGATTTGGCTCGACTTGGCTCAACTCGAGTCGAAACTCGATCCAAATTCGAGTCGAGTTGGAAGAAATTTTTCGAGTCGAGTTTTCGAGTCGAGCTAAAAGATGTCTGTTTCGAGTCGAATCAAGTTTTAAAAAAACTCTCTCGAACTCGCTCGTGCCCATCCCTAACCAAGTGTGTTTATAAACCAGCCGTTACCCGCGCTATCAAACGTCTTAAATCAGCCATTGTCGGGAGTTACCCCACTTACACTTGAAGTTTGAATTTTATTTACGGCCTTTAGCTATCTACGGCAACAGGCCCCATGTTTTCATTAAAAGCATTTGTTTTGAAGATTAAAATCAAGAATAACTTAATCTATACTCTTAATTACTGTTGTCAATATATATATATATATATATATATATATATATATATATATATATATATATATATATATAGAGAGAGAGAGAGAGAGAGAGAGAGAGAGAATTGTAGGTATATAAAAATCGGATTAATGTGGATTAAAAGAGTGATTTCGTAACTGCGAAATGGGTGATCGCATCACTACTGACATCTGGTAGCGGTGTTACGTAACACACACATTAGAAATAAAGCTTCGAAACGACAAATTGCATGTTGTGCCGTGGATAAGTCGGTAAGGTGTCTGCTTATTGAGTAGGCAACTCGAGTTCGAGTCTTGAGTATACCAATACTTTTTCCTTCAAAATACATTTCTATATTTTTTATATATGTTATTAATAATTGCTTTCCTGCATTTTTTGTAAATTATCTTAAATTAATGAAGGTTCAGTAAAATCAAGAAGGTTAAAATACATATATATGATTGTTTTATCCGTATGTACAGTCCAGAGATGGAGCGGGTCGGGGGGCCGCGGGTCAACAGAACGTGACCCACTGCAACCCCCCACTGTGACTTAACAATGTATTACAACCCACAGACTCATTCTGCTCAGTGCATTGTAGACAGCTTCTGGACACTGGTGAATTTGTCTACTTTCAAGGCATCCTTTTTCTTTTCATTTGTTTCTATTGACAAAAGAACTTCAGGCAATTTTAGATATTGATATTTGCAACTGTAATAATAGCAATAGGACTTATTTGAGACGCAGCCTGTGATTTCTTAGAGGAGCTAACTACTGGGAAAAATGTTTCAATCATGTATAATATATGAATTATTATATAAAAAATTGAATGTAACTATGTGTGCATGATCATCATATCCAAATTGCAAAGTCAAATGAAATGATTTTTGGTATATACTTAGGCCTCAATCTCAACTAGGAAGTTATCATAAATTCGGTATCGATTTCATTATATTACATATTCTAAGAGGGTCCGAATTTTTGCGAAAAATTTAGTATCTCACAAGCCGTTCAAGTTGGAGAGTTAATATTCAGTATATTAATTCTTTATCTAATATAAATAAAATAAAGAGTTTATTTGTGTGTTTGTCTGTGTGTCTGTCCGTGTGCGGCCTGGGAACCAGACGAGTGGACCGAGAGTTACCAAAATTTGGTCAGGGGTACCTAGCCCAGGCCCCAGATCAAGACGAAGTCGCTTTTTTAAATTTCGAACCAGGGGGTCTCAGGGGGCTTTTACCGGAACCGGCTTGGGAACCAGACAAATAGACCGAGAGTTACCAAATTTTAGTCACAAATACCTTGGTTTACGCTCCAGATCAGAGTTAAACGTTTTTCTCAAAATTCGAACCAGGGGGTCTCAGGGGGGTGTTTATCGGGACTGGTGTCTGGTGATTCACGTGTAGAGAATTCATTTATGTCTTAATACTAATTTAGGTAAAGTAAGTGTAGACATTGCTTCAGACAGCTTTAGTAATTTATATAAACAAATCCCTATTTGTGATGGACAAGATGATTATGTATTATTTCAATTTCTATTGTCAGTTTATAAAATAGCTAGTTTAAAAACCTTCCCTGAAGAAAGCATTCTCACGGCACCTATAGGAAAAGTCATAGCCCATTCTGCCCTGACCCACAAAATTGTGCACGTAGAATGAATGACCAATCTTTCCATCTTTTGTAATTATTAAAATAAAACAATACTGTTTTTGTGGAAAACTGAATTTGTGATTTGTAACGTAGCCTGAGTGGAAGATAAAATATTTCCACAAAAACTAACGCTATGGGACAAGTACTGGTAAAGTACATAAACAATTGGTTTTAAATTTATAAAGAAATATATATATATATATATATATATATATATATATGTGTGTGTGTGTGTGTGTGTGTGTGTGTAATAAATAAGCTGAAACAGAAGCATTAATACTATCAACTGAGTAAATCGCTCAATAGGCTATTTGAATTATGCAATGAAATAATACATAAAGTTCGTCGGATATAATATGTAAATTTCATTAAGGAAACAGGACATAAAATTTGACTTAAATAATTTTATAAACAATTTGATCACTCCAAAATAGATCCTACAACAAATATAAAAAATTAATAATTGTGTATTCATTGATTATCAGCACAAATATATTCAATATTCTATTAAAGTTATTTTATTTGATAAACTTCAATAATCTTCAATCAACTTAATAGGATAACTTTGAGATAAAAGGGTATTCAATTAGGAAAGTTAACATTTACCAATATTTTTCGCATATCAATACAACATCTTTCATAGCGAATATTACACTTTATACAATAAATATATGGTTTTGTTCCAAAACAAGCTAATAAGGAACCTTCGAAACAACTTTAAACACAATTCATTTATACTCAATACTCACAAGAATTTGACTAATACATACACTATAGCCGTATTCACAAAATTCATGAAAAGCAGAATAGCATTTGCCACTAATAAACTTCAACATATTTTTGGATCAATCACAGAATATAGAATAAATCTTGAGATATTGGAAGAAATTGCTATATAACTCTACTATCCATATAGCAATAACTTGAGCGTTGTTATCACAAAATTTCATACAAAACTTAACTTCCCGTAATAACATACAGATTCTTGCCTTTCACGTTTCTCTTCCAGTTTCGGAATGAAATTGTTACAGAAACCATTTCGTCGATATTTGATAAATAATACTCATGAATTTGTATACATTTCCATGTTTTCACTTCTGACTATGTATAACTTGTAGAAAACTAAAATGAAGACCCAGGGTCAGATACTGAACCTTGAGAATTTGACTGTCCACTTCTCTATCGTAGTCGTAATTATGAACATACGGACGGCTACGGACAAATCACAGCCTAGCGCACGAGTTCCAATTCGATCCACTATCACATGAGTAGTGCTGTTTATACTTTAAATTGACTGCCGATTTCCTTACCTTTTTAACTTCAATGAAATCGTTACACACATCCAGCAGTATATTTACAAACAAATGCAACGTATATTTTATCCTAATTATGAATGTAAAAGTACAATAGTCATCTGTCAAAACAAAAATTAATAATTTAATTATCTATACCCAAGTAATAATAATATTCTAACTACAAAATAAAAATCCCCAAAACTAAAAATTCCCAAAATAAACTACCTAAATACAAACAAGAAGTTTCAAGTCTAAACGTCAAAACGTAATCTATAGTCTTAAAAGTCCAAGTACTAAATACATTCATAAGCAAACATATAAATAACTAGAATCCTGAAATAACTATAGAAATCAAATTTTCCATAGATGTGTATAAATAAATGTACAAAAATTCACAAAAGTAAATCCCCACGTTAAGCGGGTTTTCATATCCAGGCTCCTAACTATGAAAACATTTACGATCACTCCAACCCCAATCATTTCACAGATTCAACCTGTTGTATATAAGTTATTAGGACGTAAAATTGAATGTAGTTTATACGAAAAAGATTTTTATGCATTGCAACACCTGTAACGCCCAAATATTCACCACAAACTTATAGTCGTATCGAAATAAACAAAACAAAAAAATGTGGAGCAGGAAACTACTTTACACAAAAGTCTAAAGAAGCTCAGTGAAAACGTACGAACTGGTGGAGCGGTTTGGGTGAATAGTCTATCAATCATAAGTGTATGTGTTCAAACCCTGTAGGTATTATTCAATTTGTTTTTTTTTTCTTTCTTAAAAGTGTGTTCATATTTTCATCAGAGGACTGAGAACATTTCTTTGAATAAATCTTTGGCAACTACTTTTCTCTCAAATTCGATTAGAAAGGAACATTATATGAATTGGAGATCTAAAATCCAAAGCTGAAAACAAAATATTAAGTATGTTCAATATTTCATTATTATCCTTTGATTTGTAATAAAAAACTAATTATAAGCATTGATAATTTCAGAAGATTCTCCCCGGGTAATGGTCAAGATATGAATGAGAGAAAACTGATAAAAGATTATTAGTCCACTTTGAGCATGATCGAAAATATGGCCACGAAGGGGGAAATTTATGTCGACAAGGTCTCAAATTCTCGAACAGGTAATGCCCTGAAATCATCACTGTTTGAAAGGTTTCCTTAACAAATACCTAGGTAGAATCAGGGGCGGATCCAGGAGGGATCGGGGCTTTCGCCCCCCCCAGAAGAGGGAACTTTATATATAAGGTTTCTATTTATATATAAGGTTATATATAAAGGATAACTTTATAACTTTATATAAATACACAGGAAGCTACATAACTTTATAGTTACTTCTTGTTAGTTAGTACGAATAATTACGACTACGATTTTGTTAACATAGTCTGAGTGGCGGGAATAAAATATTCCAACAAAAACTAACGCTATGGGATATGTACTGGCAAAGTACATACATAATTGGTATTAAAGAACTAAAGAAGTATATATATATATATACCAGCTGAATATACCCGTTCTTCGCATGGGGCCAGTACTTGGAAGTCAACGCTTGTGAAAGTATTACTATTCATTTCGGCGACCGCGAAAACTTTGGATGTGACACTAATATCGATCATTTTGGATTACTTTAAAATGTCTCGGTATCCCCCCTCCCCGCTGACTCCCGGCCGCATACAATTGTATCTGAATTTGCAAGTCATCGCTAATGAAAGTCTCACCATTGATCTCACCGACTGCGAAAATTATGGAATTGACGCTAATATCGGTCATTCTGGATTATTTTTACATGCCTGAGTATTCCCCCTCTGACTTCCGGCCCGCATACATATGTAGCTGAATTTGCAAATCATCGCTAATGGAAGTGTCACCATTGATCTCAGCGGCCGCGAAAACTATGGATTTGACTCTAATATCGGTCATTTTGGATTATTTTTCATGTCTCGGCATTTCGTGTCCCCTCCCTCCCCGCTGACTCCCGGCCCGCATACAATGGTAGTTGAATTTGCAAATCATCGCTAATGAAAGTGTCAGCATTGATCTCACCGACTGCGAAAATTATGAACCTGACGCTAAAATCGGTGATTTTGGATTATTTTTACATTTCTCACTATTCCCCGCTGACTCCCGGCTTGCATACAATTGTAGCTGAATTTGCAAATCTTCGCTAATGGAAGTGTCTCAATGACCGCGAAAACTATGGATAGGACACTAATATCGGTCATTTTAGATTACTTTTAAATTTTTCGGTATCCCCCCCTCCCCGCTGACTCCCGGCTCGAATAAGGTGAATTTGGAAGTTAATGTGATCAGAGTTTCACCATTGATTTCAGCGACACTAATATCGGAAATTTTCTACTATTTTTACATGTCCCGATAAACGCCCCCCTGAGACCCCCTGGTTCGAATTTTGAGAAAAACATTTAACTCTGATCTGGAGCGTGAACCAAGGTATTTGTGACTAAAATTTGGTAACTCTCGGTCTATTTGTCTGGTTCCCAAGCCGGTTCCGGTAAAAGCCCCCTGAGACCCCCTGGTTCGAAATTTAAAAAAGCGACTTCGTCTTGATCTGGGGCCTGGGCTAGGTACCCCTGACCAAATTTTGGTAACTCTCGGTCCACTCGTCTGGTTCCCAGGCCGCACACAGACAGACACACAGACAAACACACAAATAAACTCTTTATTTTATTTATATTAGATAAAGAATTAATATACTGAATATCAACTCTCCAACTTGAACGGCTTGTGAGATACTAAATTTTTCGCAAAAATTCGGACCCTCTTAGAATATGTAATATAATGAAATCGATACCGAATTTATGATAACTTCCTAGTTGAGATTGAGGCCTAAGTATATACCAAAAATCATTTCATTTGACTTTGCAATTTGGATATGATGATCATGCACACATAGTTACATTCAATTTTTTATATAATAATTCATATATTACACATGATTGAAACATTTTTCCCAGTAGTTAGCTCCTCTAAGAAATCACAGGCTGCGTCTCAAATAAGTCCTATTGCTATTATTACAGTTGCAAATATCAATATCTAAAATTGCCTGAAGTTCTTTTGTCAATAGAAACAAATGAAAAGAAAAAGGATGCCTTGAAAGTAGACAAATTCACCAGTGTTCAGAAGGTGTCTACAATGCACTGAGCAGAATGAGTCTGTGGGTCGTAATACATTGTTAAGCCACAGTGGGGGGTTGCAGTGGGTCACGTTCTGTTGACCCGCGGCCCCCCGACCCGCTCCATCTCTGGACTGTACATACGGATAAAACAATCATATATATGTATTTTAACCTTCTTGATTTTACTGAACCTTCACTAATTTAAGATAATTTACAAAAAATGCAGGAAAGCAATTATTAATAACATATATAAAAAATATAGAAATGTATTTTGAAGGAAAAAGTATTAGTATACTCAAGACTCGAACTCGAGTTGCCTACTCAATAAGCAGACACCTTACCGACTTATCCACGGCACAACATGCAATTTGTCGTTTCGAAGCTTTATTTCTAATGTGTGTGCTACGTAACACCGCTACCAGATGTCAGTAGTGATGCGATCACCCATTTCGCAGTTACGAAATCACTCTTTTAATCCCCATTAATCTGATTTTTATATACCTACAATTCTCTCTCTCTCTCTCTCTCTCTCTCTCTCTCTATATATATATATATATATATATATATATATATATATATATATATATATATATATATATATATATATTGACAACAGTAAGTAAGAGTATAGATTAAGTTATTCTTGATTTTAATCTACAGAACAAATGCTTTTAATGAAAACATGGGGCCTGTTGTCGTAGATAGCTAAAGGACGTAAATAAAATTCAAACTTCAAGTGTAAGTGGGGTAACTCCCGACAATGGCTGGTTTAAGACGTTTGATAGCGACGGTAATGCCTGGTTTATAAACACATTTGCTATAGCGTATGTAGGTAAGTGGTTACAGCGTCTGACTGTTATGCTAAGGGTCCTGGGTTCGTGTCTCGGTCTGGATGGAGTTACTTTTTTTCAAAGAATTAAACACTATAAATTATGTTCGCATTTGATGCTGAATGAGATTTATCCTATGAAGGGAGAAAAACCAGGACGGATACAGGGGGCAGGAGGAAAGACGGACACTGTTTATCCTTAAATGTTAAAATTTAATTTATTCCCATGTCTTTTGCTCTTTCCTTTCCCTCTTTCCTTCTTTTCTCATTTTGTTTAGCTTTCCATACTTTTTCGGTCTCTGCATGATGCGTATTATTCTTTTCGTTTCCTTTGCATTAATTCCTATCTCTTTGATCTTAAAGTGAATGGATTTTCTGCAGATTTATCTCGTGGTTGTTTCTCTAAGTGATGCTCTCAGATAGTAATACTTTTTCCTCCAAATGGAGGAATATCCTGACATGTTATGTTTTCGGGCACGTGTTTGCTGTCATGTTGGTTGTCCAACTATCAGACATCGAGTGAAAATATTCTGCTACTGGAAAAAGCTATAATTTCTTATGTATCCAACCTCCAGTTTCTACTGTCGCTGACTGTACAATCCGAAGTAGAATTCTGTGCTCACATATTTAATCTATGATATATTCCCAATTATTCAATGTACTCAGATTTTTTTATTATAATATATTCAAATACTAAGTATGTTAGTAAGTGGTAATGGAAATTGTCATAAATGACAGAATATAAATATGACTGAATTAATAAATACAAAATAATATAATCATAAAACAAGTGTGAAATCTATAAACAATACTAGAAAAAAGACACGCAGGAGAGAAATCTATTCTTGGCATTATTTACTAATAGTTCGGTTAAAAAATGTTTAAGTATCGTGTATGATCACTGGAGAGAAACCGAATGTTAAAGTGAATGGGGCTAATTGTAGGAGAAAAATCTTTTCAAATAAAACCCATGTAGCTTAAACTCCGACAGGTGAGAAACCATGAATAAACTTAACCATATGAGAAATTGCACAGGAAGAACACCAGAAGGGGAGAACCGAACAAGAAAATTCTAGAAAACATAGAGGTGACATTTAGGAATCACATTGGTTATATTTTTATTTGCATTTTTTTTAAATATCATCTCATTGTTATGTTTTGTACGTAAATTTGTCTCTAAATGCGGGGCTATTATTAGGAGCATTACTTCCACTATTCCCCCTAATTACAGTACGCGTTTAAACCAAGATAGTACAGGTTTGGATAAATTCAGGATTCTTTGTTGTTACGTTTTCTTTGTTCTTAAGATTGTTATTTCTGTTGTGGGTGTACACTAGGGTGCAGCGTTTTACCACTTTTTTCTCAGAACGAAATGTAATACCTGGCAAAAGTGGCCAATCTACATGGACATTTCAGGTATAGATTTTTTTCAAATCAGATAATATCTTCTGTGAGAACTATTGCCTCAGTTTTAAAATTTCACTGAAAATTTCAAAAAATACCGAAGTTGTTTATTAATTTTAGTTATGTTAAAGTAAACATATTTTTGGTTAAATACATGTCAGTTGCTATGAAAACTGACATTCAAGTATAAAAATGCCAGTTATATGTACTTTGGGGGAATAGGGGTGCCTCCTCTGGGGCCAGAAAAGGGGGCAAATTCAGTACAGTTAAGCGGTTGCAGTTCCTCGCTCACCTGGCAATATAGCCTGGCCAAGTGACCTAGAGCCCACCATGTAGAAGTGGCTGCACCTAGGGCTCCTCCGCTAGGCCTATCCAATCAACAAACCATATATTGGGCCGGATGAACTGATCCGATTAGTTACTGTCAGGAAAAATTGTCACAAATTGGGACTTTGATTGAAATTTAGACGCAGCTTGCCTAGAAAGTAAGGTTGACCTGATTATTCCGCCTCTAACATCACTGCCACATACTCGGGAGCCTACTTCAGTGACCAATTTCACTATCCGTTCTACTGCCACCGTGTGGCACGGATGGACGGTGAATGACCATTCTGGCACAGTGTTGTCAGGAAGTGAAAGTTTGACCATGAGCTGTTTGGTACCGTCCATAGAACTTACTGGTAGTACAGTTATTGAAACATCACTGCTTTCCCAAACGGTCATTGCAGTGTAATCGTTTGCCTCAAAATTCAGTCTGGGAATGATGTTATATCTAATGGAGTTATGGAGATTTTCTGCTTCGTGTTCTCGAGCACTAAGAATCTTATGTAATGCATCTTGTCGGACAGCAAGTCAACTATCAATCATCATGGCGAGAAGAAATTTTCTGGGAGTGCAAAGAATGCATTCGTCTGAATGGATGAACGGATTACAGCCTAGTATTTCCTTGATAAGTATCTAGACCTATGAATGGTCTCAAAGACGTGAGAGGACCATTAGCAATGGAAGATTAACATGGTGCTTTCCCATACATTAGCTTGCTTAATGTTGAATTTCAAGGACATCTTCAACAGTAGTAGGCCTACTGTATATATCACACCAGAAAGCCACACACTAAACAAACAAACAAACAAAAGAAATAAAGAAACAAAACAAAACAAAGCACAACACATCCGAACCTACGCGTCATCAATCCTCGCTTCGAACATGTGCTTTTCCTCTCCAATGCAAATGCCCGACACAAGCATCTGACAGGAAAACGGTCTCCTACCATTATTTTTAAAAAAACGGTAAACCGTATATTTTTCATGGTAGGAGGCACTTATTTTCACGGTTATTGGTTGCAGTGTAGCTAATCTTCATGTTCTCATAGAATAGTATATATGCATTATTTATTTATCTACTTTGTAATACTGAAGTTATTATTTGTATGTTTGCATGCTATATAATGTAAGAAAGCACATCAAGAAATTGAACTAAAAGGGGGGAAAGTAGAGTACAATTTGTTTTCATGGATATGCGTAATGATTTAGGTAATAGATGAAAAAGAAATAATCTCCTATAATGATAAATATGCTTGCTGTTACATACAAGCGCCATCTCTTTATCGTTCACTTGATAATTTGACATAACTCATTGTAGTTTCATCTGTAATTACAATTTGGAGAAAAATAAGAATGTTCAGTTGCTCTTAAAGGAGGGGGATTATATAGCATTGGGTATTTTGCCCCATGTCACGGCGAGACTAGTAATGCACATCGCAGTGGCAGGAATACATGCACGTGCTGCAGTAGAAGTATTGCGGGAAACAGTCGAAACAATTTCCTCTTCACCAAAGGCGCAAATCTGTCTTCAACATTGGGGGGGACAGGTAAGACGTTCCCATATATATATATATATATATATATATATATATATATATATATATATATATATATATATATATATATATATATATATATATATACGATGTTCAAAATATTTATGAAGTTGAAAAACAATGCTCTGACGGATCAGGGGAGCAGAATTGTTTTCAGTGACGTATTTAGGAGGCTATCGGGCTCATTCTCCCCTCGAAATAATTTGTTAGTTTTACGCATTCCACGTACAACAATAATCCTTCTTACCATTTTTAAGAATGTCATTGACTTTCCATTTTCTTATGCTTTTTGTTCAGAAATAATACTGTATTTGTCAAATTTCATTCCATATAAGAACTGCGTCCTTAATAGTTCTTTCTGTCATCGTTTCTATTTTTCTGTTTCTTTTTCTTGACGTTACTACTTTCATTTCGCCTATCATACTTTATCGACTGTTGTCAGTTGTGATTCAAGTTGGCCGTCATCAGTAACACCAAAACTAAGAAGAGTTGATAAGCGAAACTAATGTACCACACCAACATGCGCGGATATCAACATGACAGGACTTTAGTTATTATAACAAAGGAACAATTATATCGTTTAGTTATTTTTAAATGAAGGAAATGTTTGCATTAAAGAAAATCAAAACGGGGGAATAATTAGCCCGGGAAATTAGGACGGCCAAGAGGATGTTTTCTTTTTCTTGTATGAATAGAATAAAGGGTTAGATTCAACTCTAAATTTTTGTATCATATCATATAGGATTTATCGATCTGTAATTCTTGCCATTATAACTTCAAAATGCATAAATTAAAATATATTTAATTCTCAAACTCAGGTGGGCAATTGCCCACTTCCTTCCTTGTGTTGGGCATAGCCCTTGAAAGAAAATCCTAAATACGCCATTGGTTGTCTTCAACATTGGAAGGTGGGCAGATTTGAGGCTTATTCTAGATAAGGGAGATGAAACTCATATTACGGTAGATGAATCTGATCAACTGTTGTAGAGTATATTATATATTAGGTGATGTAGATGAAGTAGTAGTACATATCAGTATTACAAATCACTGATGTGAAAACATTCTGAAATCTGAATACATGCATATTTATAATTGGTATGTTTCTAATTAGTTATCCACAAAGATCCACGTTAAAATTGTTTTATAGTAATATAATAATATAAATGACGCCTTCCCCAAAACCATGAAGAAAGAATATCAATTATGTATGACGCAACAATACTCTTCGAGCAAAATGATTATAATCTCAATAACATTACAGGAATCGTTTCGGAAATCTGACGCATGTTATACTCTTTACTTAACAGATGTAACCTTAAGATTATAGAGAAAAATGTTCCAGCAATTGAATTCTTTTCTTTGCTTACGAAACATCCTCTCTCAAAAGAAAAATTGGGACACGCGGAAATACGTAGGAACAAACCATGGTTCGAACTAGCAGAGAAGAGAAAACAGGCAAAATTACGTTGGCTACAAAATCCGAATGAAATAACTACACAAAATTTCGTAGACATCAGGCGAGGAACTTCCAAAACTCTTAGAACAAAGAAACGCGATATTTTGAAAGCTAAAATTTTGGAACTTGAAGATAATAGTAAAAATAAAAACATTCGGGACATGTATAAAGGGATCAACGAATTTAAGAAAGGCTATGAACCTCGTTCTTATATATGAAAGAAAGCTGATGGAACAGTTCTCACTGATACAGACAGCATTTTAAATAGATGGAAAGATTTCTTTGACGATTTGCTTAACACGCAGCCAAAAACTAATGTGCGTGGAGAAAGGAAGATACACACCGCAGAACCATATATTCCAGAACCCAATCGAATAGAAGTAAAAATCGCTATAAAGAAATTAAAGAAACACAAATCTCGGGTGTAAACGGAATTCCGGCTGAGTTAATTTTAGCTGGAGGCAAAAAATTGTGGAACAAGATACACAAACTCATTCTCCTTATCTACAACAAGGAAGAATTGCCACAAGAGTGGGAAGAATCAATCATTGTTTCAATCCACAAGAAAGGCGACAAAACTGGCTGCAATAATTATCGAGGCATCTCTCTTCTGTTAATATCCTATAAAATCCTTTCAAACATTCTATTAGCAATATTGACCCCATACGCAGATGAAATGTTTGGAAATTATCAGTGTGGATTTAGACGAAATCGATCAACTATCGACCAAATATTTACCATTCGCCAAATACTTGAAAACAAGCGGGAATACAGTAGTCCGGTACATCAACTATTTATTGATTTTAGAAAGGCTTATAACTCGGTTAGGAGAGAAACATTGTACAACGTTCTTACAGAATTTGGAATACCGATAAAGCTAATTAGATCAATTAAGGCATGTTTAAATGAATCCCAAAGTAAAGTCCGGGTAGGAAAATTTTTGGCCACGAGCTTTCACGTTAACAATGGCCTGAAACAAGAAGATGCGTTGTCGCCATTATTATTCAACTTTGTCCTGGAATACGCTATAAGGAAAATCAAAGATAGCAACCAGGGCCTAGAGCTGAACAGTGTTCACCAGGTTATGCGTACGCTGATTATGTAAACTTAGTAGGGGATGATAGGAGAAAAATAGAAAGAAATGCAAAGGTCTTATTAGACGCGCTTGCATGGACATGGGTTTAGAAATAAATGCAGAGAAAACTAAATACATGGAAGTGCGTCGGGACCGTAATACGGCAATTCATGTATGTGTAAAAATTTTAAATAATACTTTTGATAAAGTGGATTCTTTCAAATATCTAGGATCAATATTAACAGACGAAAATCATATTCACGAAGAAATTAAATGTCGACTAAAAACAGGGAATTCGTGTTATTATTCAGTTCAAAACCTCTTGTCGTCGCGAATTCTGTCGAGGGATTTGAAGCTTAAAATGTATAAAACGATAATCATACCTGTTGTTCTGTATGGTTTCGAAACATGGTCGCTTACTGAGTGCAGAGCATAGACTGAAAGTATTTGAGAACAAGATCCCGAGAGAAATATTCGGACCAAGAGGAACGGGAATGGGGAATGGTGGAAACTTCATAACGACGAACTACGTAAATTATACGGCTTACCAAACATTGTTAAGGTCATCAAGTCTAGGAGGCTTAGGTGGGCAGGACATGTAGCCAGGATGGAAGAAAGTAGGAACGCTTTCAAAGTGTTAGCAGTAAGACCAATCGGATAACGACTTTTAAGAAGATCTAGGCGCAGATGGGAAGACAATATTAAGATGGATCTCGCAGAGATAGGAATACAAACTAGAAACTGGATCCAGTTGGCTAAAAATAGAAGTCAGTGGAGAGCTTTTGTGAACGCGGCATTGAACCTCCGGATTCCATAGGCTATAGAGTTAGTTAGCTTACGAAGCATGAGTAGATGCCTAGGCTGATACTACAAATAGATTAAATGCGCATTTACTGAAAAGATGGGTTCTACTGACGTTGGATAGTCTATATACTCTTCGTGTGCTAGGGCCTAGGGGAGAGAAGGAGATAAGATTTCATATCAGGTTACGTCACGCACAGTCGCACGCCTTCATTTTCATTAAAAATGGAAAAGCCAAGAGAAACAAATTTCATCTCACTTTCCTTTGTGCCAGTCGGACACAACTCATCACAGTTATCTGCAAAATGCACTTTTCAAATCGGATTGTTGGGAGAGCCTCCAGTTCCAATGTTGGGGGGGGACATGTCTCCCCATTTCCCCGGAATGTGTGCCCGTACCTACAGCTGAGACAACTTTCCAGCATGAGGAGAGGGGCATATCCTCCTCTGGCATTTATTGCAATTTGTGCCCAAATAGCGGAAGCGGAATTAATACATATTGATGAGACTACTAAACTCATAGTCCAGGAACTTTAGCATTTTTCTTCGGAAAAATTAGAAGCCAAGGTTTTTCTTCACAAAAACGTTCATTAGCTCATTCTAAATGACATATCAAAAGTCCCCGACTTTCTGCTGTACGCTTCCTCTTTTTTCGGAGGGTGGAAGTGGGGGAGGAAAACGCAATTTAAAATACAATCAAATTCAGCTTATTTGCATGTTAACCTAAATATTCCGAATAAAAAACAAACTTTACCGGGAACGCTTAGCACATTTGCTCGTAAATGTTTCACAGGAAGTCCCAAAGAATATCGGGTCGGGTTTCGGAAATATGACGTCATCAAAATGGCCGACACCAGAATTTGTAGTGTTTTGTGGGAATGGTTATAACTTTCCGCAGAATAGTGATAAAACCGTCGTTTTTGTTTCAGATTGAAGATAATTAATTACCAAATGTACGGAATGAAACTTGCTGTCTGCATTGTTAATTTATTTCGAGATAAAATAAAAAAAAACTAGTTTTTGAGTACCTGGTTTTAAGTATACATGCAAATAACTCAGGAATCATAAAACATTTCAAAATATCTCTTCAAACAATGATTGTAGAACATTATAAAGCCTTTTCAATGGTACCTGTTCCTGCATTTTTTTTTATTTTATTTTTTTTTTTTGTATTTTGAAATGTAAGGAAGGTATGTTGTTTTCTTTAATAGACCGACTCTTGTAAAGACAATATAAGCCTATTTTTTTTAAATTTTGAAAAAAAATGGATATAAGATTCAATATCGCATTAGAATCCGTAAGTCACACACACCTCAGACACAGATACAAAAATGAGGATTTACAACGTTGGGCGATAGATTCTTATCGTTTGTAGAATGTGAAATGTAAAATTCAGAGTATGTTTACTTATTGAGTTCCTTTGCTGATTGATAAGTAATAATTGTAATTATAGCAGGTCGACCTGGTTTATTACCTCTATTTCTTCGGCGTTCATGAATATTTCACATTCAGAGATTCCTTCCGTTGGAGTGACATTCAAACAGGATTGTCCGTGACAATTTGCACAAGCAAGAGAGCAGAACAGACCTAGCTTTCGACATCCATATACATTGCCGCATCCTTTAAATCATGAACAGAAAATCATTTTTAAAAGGGGCGGTGGAGCAGGTGGCTGCGTTGATCAAATTGGTACTAACAAATTGTCTTTCATAACCCAACCCCACTCCTCAGGATTTAGTTGGTTTCCGAGCCATGTTTGTACGTAGTCATAAACCCGAAACAAATGTTGTTGTGGTGCAGCTGAAGTCGGTGGTAGGGCTTTTAAATCGACAGACTTATTTCTCTTCACTGATTTGGTGAAATAATGATAACGGTAATCATTTAGTGAAATGTCATTTGCAGATGCACCGTATACCCCCTGCCCCCCCCCCCCAAAAAAAACTGTATGCCATTTTCAGTTATTTCTGCACAGGAAACATTACTTCGATTAAAAATGTCTACGACATGTTTTAAATCTTGACGTTTTTGTAATAATTTCAAACAAGTTGATTTCCCCTTCTGAAAAATGGCAGATGTTCCACCACAGTCTGAAAAAGCATGTAGAAATAAAATGTGATTTTTGCATACACCTTCTAAACTCCTTGATGGGTAAATCTTCGGCTCTGTCTTTCCTTTTCCTGGCTTCAAGAAAAAAATTTCTAAATTCGGCGGAGTTCGAGCTGTCATGATTACTAACAAATCAATATCCTCCCCAACAATAAGTGTATAATTAGAATTAATTTTTGATATCGTGAGTGCGGTTTCTACAATGAGGACATCAGCATCATTCTCTGCTTGTTTGACATCAATATTGGCAGCCTTGAATTTATCAGTGAGCAAACCAATCAACCTACTTTTGTTGTTTGAATTGGCGAGAAAGTTTTTTTGGCTCGTAGTCGCAACCATATTTCCATCAAATATAATTGTTGTTGGTGCTGCTTTCGAGCACCGTCGAGGTTGCTCCATACCTTTTACATTTCTCTGAGGATTACCATATCCATCAAATACGATGACAGTGTTTTGACCAAAGTGTTTTTCCACATATGCCACATATGTATCACAAATATCCATGAAAGAATCGTTTTGACGCCACACCACTCGATGAAGAAGGAAACCACCATCAACGACGTAGTTTGCGTTTCCGAGATCAGGATGAACATTGGTCGGGTTGAAGATGTTGAATAAGGATGATTTCTTCGTTTTTCTCATTCCAGTTGCATCAAAAAGAGCCATTGGGTAAGGAGCCAGTTCGAAATTTAAACATGCTCGAAGGTCATCATCTAATCTTTTGATTACGCTGAATCGTTGAAACAACAGCAGTAGATCCACAGGCACAGTAACATCATGTACCGTAAGGTGACTGTTCACTGTTTGAAGAGAAAGAACCCTATCAGTACGAGAATATTTTATGTAATGAAAATTGTCACCAACTTTTCTTTCCATCATGGTTGCTCCAATGTTCAGTGAATCGTAGCAGTTTATCTTCTCCACATTACCTGTAACTCCTGTTGCTATAGACATGATCACTTGTACATTTGAGAAAGAGTTGTGGGCACTGAATCACTCTGATACTTTCCTAAGATCTTCTTGGTCCCGTTTGATTCGAGATTCTCGTGCATCTACATGCTGTTCTTTACTTGCAAACGAAATCCCACAAAAGTTTTCTAGTCCTTCAGAAATATTGCTTACACTTAACAAACCAACAACAAACTTAGTTAAAACATTCTCTTTTGTACTTCTTTCATGCACAAAGCCTCCTCGTATCTTTGAAGACTTCATGAGTGACTGTTCTATTAGCATATCTGTTGGAGTTCCACTAAAAAATGTGTCTGATCGCTTAACAGTGAAAAAGTCTGCAGTAAATTTTCTATAGATGTCTCCATCCATTATGTTCTCCAACTTTACCATGTCTTGTACAAATAAGTTGGCACTTTTAGCGTACAAAAATGTCCTGCGGCGTGGAAATACGAAATCATCCTCTTCACTGCAGATAAATATGCCTTCCAGTCACCCATCCTCTCTGCCCTAATAAACTCTTTGAGGATTAACACCATATCTAAATACTGGTCCCATAATTGTGCAGTTGGACCTCTCTCTTTTAGTTGGTTTTAGTTACAAAAAAATGCAGGTACAGGTACCGTTGAAAAGGCTTTATAATGTTCTACAACCTTTATTTGAAGATATATTTTGAAATGTTTTATGATTACTGAGTTATTTGCATTTACACTTAAAATCAGGTACTCAAAAACTATTTTTTGTTGTTGTATCTCGAAAGAAATTAACAGTGCAGACAGCACATTTCATTCCGTACATTTGGTAATTAATTATCTTCAATCTGAAACAAAAACGACAGTTTTATCACTATTCTGCGGAAAGTTATAACCATTCCCACAAAACACTACAAATTCTGGTGTCGGCCATTTTGATGACGTCATATTTCCGAAACCCGACCCGATATTCTTTGGGACTTCCTGTGAAACATTTACGAGCAAATGTGCTAAGCGTTCCCGGTAAAGTTTGTTTTTTATTCGGAATATTTAGGTTAACATGCAAATAAGCTGAATTTGATTGTATTTTAAATTGCATTTTCCTCCCCCACTTCCACCCTCCGAAAAAAGGGGAAGCGTACAGCAGAAAGTCGGGGACTTTTGATATGTCATTTAGAATGAGCTAATGAACGTTTTTGTGAAGAAAAACCTTGGCTTCTAATTTTTCCGAAGAAACGTCCATTTTTTGACTAAAGTTCCTGGACTATCACTACAGCACGACGTTCAGTTTGAAATACTACAGAATACGATTCTTTTTTAGAAAAAAAAAATGGAAAAGCCAAGAGAAATCAATTTTATCTTACATTCCTTTGGAGCAGTCGGACATAAATAATGACACTTATCCGAAAAAGCACTTTTAAGTCAGATTATTGGGGGGACAGTCCCCCCCAGGTCCAAGATTGGGGGGGACATGTCCCCCTCGTCCCCCCCGGGATTTGCGCCAGTGCTCTTCACCAATCAGCAAATAGTCGTGCGCGCAGTGATACAATATCGAGTTACGCAGTTTGTTTTTGAAGGTTGCAAAGGATTGTGAAAAACGCTTTACATATTCTTGTTTACGATAGAAATATGATAAGTTCTTTGAATTATAATACGGTTTTAAAGTTGGTTAACTGTTGAAAAAAATACGAATATAAAGCTGCATTTGTAAATGTTTATTAGTCGAGGACGTAGCTACTGACAATGTTGCAGGCGCGTAGCCAGGATTTCGTGAAGGGGGGGTCCGTGACATGAAATACTGTGGTCATCACAAAAGGTGTTCGATCACTCTAAACTATTTTACTGGAACATATATTGGTTCGTTTAGCTAGGATTTCGTAACGGTGGGTGCGGGGGGGTTGATATGAAATTCTGAAGGCCCAGGAGCTCGATCAATCTAAACTACTTTACTATCAACATATATTGGTTTGTTAGGACAATAAAATGAGGATATGTTGGCAAGTATTTTAATAACACACTATGAAGAAATTTCGTGCAAAATAATAATAATAAAAAAAAAATATTGAAAAAGATTTTGCAATATTTACGTCCTTCTCCTGTTTATTCAAATAAAACAATTTTCCTTTCGTTATGACCTCAATTATTATAAAAAGTACATACTGAATACTGTCTTCTAAACTATCTTCTAATATAAATAAAATAAAGAGTTTGTTTGTGTGTTTGTCTGTCTGTCTGTCTGTGTGCGGCCTCCGGACCAGACGAGTGGACCGAGAGTTACCAAATTTTGGTCAGGGGTACATTGGCCCAGGCCCCAGATCAAGACGAAGCGGTTTTTTTTTTCAAATTTCGAAACAATGGAGTCTCAGGGGGGCGTTTACCGGAACCGGCTTGGGAACCAGACAAATTGACCGAGAATTACCAAATTTTAGTCACGAATACCTTGATGCAGGCTCCAGACCAGAGTTAAACGCTTTTGTGGAAATTCGAACCAGGGGGTCTCAGGGGGGCGTTTACCGGGACATGTAAAAATAGTAAAAAATGACCGATATTTATTTATTTATTTAACAATCACCAGATAAAGCACAGAGGCTATTTTACATTGAATATCCAACAACATTAACAATGGAAAGGATTTGGGAAGGTATCGGCCAGGGCCTGTTTAGTAGGTGCCATCCCGGCATTTGCCTGGTAGGACTGAGGTTACCCTGGAAAACCTCAGTCAGGATGGTAGGCAGCGGGATTCGAAGCCACGACCTCCCGAATGCGAAGCCAACGCTCTACCACTTGAGCTATTAGTATCGAATCCATATTTTCGATGTCGCTGAAATCAATGATCGCATTAACTTCCAAATTCACGCTATTCGGCTCCGGGTCACCGGAGGAGGTTAGATATCAAGACATATAAAAGTAATCCAAAATGACCGATATTAGTGTCAAATCCATAGTTTTCGCGGTCGCGGAAATCAATGGTGACACTTCCATTAGCGAAGACTTGCAAGTATGCGGGCCGGGAGTCAGCGGGGGGTGGATACCGAGACATGTAAAAAATAGCCCAAAATGACCGATATTAGTATCAAATCCATAGTTTTCGGGGTCGCTGAGATCAATGGTGATACTCCCACAGGCGTTGACTTCCAAATACAATCCCTATGCGAAGCATGTGTATATTCAACTAGTTTTACAGTATATGCGTTCCTTTCTCTGTTGAATCAAATGCTAACAGAACTTTCTTTCAACATAATTTTTTGTTTTTATTATTCCGTCAACTACTGTCGGTTCCAAATGACAGGTTAAAGGAGCAACAGAAAATTGTCCTTGAAATAAAATGTTTGATACGGCAAGGATGCGATGACGAAAAGGTATGATTAAAAATGTCCACGCTGTTACACAACGGCACTTATGCTTTCGAAAGCTTGAAATCTCCTTGACTAGTAGCAGGAATTCTGAGAATTCCATAACTTGTCTTGAAATTTCAAATTCTCTGACTCTTCCAGAATACCTCGCTTACCTCGCCACCATATTGCAAGTAATACAAATCTCCTCATAAGAAAGAGTAAGCAAAAGCTTTCTGTAGTTTTCGTTTTAATTTTTAACGCTGATCCTTCTTTTTGTCATTTCATTTTGTTTTATCCTTCCTTAATTTTTTCATTTCTTGTCTCGAAGGCAGGGGGGTCCGGACCCCCCTTGGCTACGTGTCTGAGTGTTGATTACAGATTTTCTCGTGGAAGAATTTCATTCACTAGAGGTGAAAAGCAGTACTGCAAAAATACATGTATTTCATATTGAGGACAATAGGAGACAATGTTCATTTCAGATTTACCAGTGCGGGGGGACTGAATAAACGATGGGTGAATATAGTACTGTGAAAATTCTGATAACTCAGATTGAGCGCGCTCGAGAAATGCCCTAGAGGGAATTTCGAGGCTCTAGGCCTCTATAATCATCACCGACTGCCATTTCAATAATGTGTTTTATGGTCTTATGTCCGTGTTCCCATCCTTTCCCTCCCCCTCCAACTGGATACTTGATACTTTCTCTATTCCAAATTTTTGTGCTAGTTTTCTTCCGAAACCTTGAGTTATGTACTCTAATCGGTTTCGAGTTAGTTAATTATTTAAGTTTAGGATTCCCTTTCTGCATCGAGGTTATATGAGATGTATACTCAAAGATTATGATGAAATTCAAACACAGTAATCGTCCAATTTTGTAAGAGACTCCCACTGGGAATCGAACGTGTGACTACGTGCACGAAAGGCGCACGTGCTAGCTACTAGAACAACGGAAAGGGCGTCACCATTTTCGAGTCTCTTCAAAATTAAGTTGTATTTACATCTTACAAGTTGTGTGTACTTGCAATATAAGAAACAAACATAAATTAAAATTATAAGAAAATCTTAACAAAATCCTTATAAACGTTTAAGAATATGTTGAAAAGGCCAGAAATCTCTCACTCTCTCTCCCTCCCATGTCGTGGTGCTATTTAAAAAGTATACTTTAAAAATAATAATAAAAAAACTCTACACTCGCACCTATAACTTTGGATGGCAAATAGTCTAGTTTTTCTTAATGCATATGTTTACATTAATTAAATTCAAAAGTTGCATTGTAACTTCTTTTTAAATTGTATCAAAACTACCACTATTCGTCTTAGCACTAATGAGAACTATGGATTCGCCTTTAATATCCGTCATTTTCGAGTACTTTTAAAATGTCACTCTTCCCGATTATTCAGGAATGAACTTGAACGGCATGGAAACAGTCATTATCCATATCAGCGACTGACCCGAAAACTATGGATTCAACACGAATATCGATCATTACAACTATTTTTAAAATGTTAGCTCTCCCATCCCCACTCCTTGGGATGCTAGGGGTTCCTTACCCTCCCGAGTATTTCTTTCGAGATTGTAAGATATATATGTATCAAGTTTAGTTGGAATTAAACCAAGTATTACATAATTATGTAGGAAAAAAATGTTTTAAAATGAATGGAGGTGACTCTTGAACTGGAAGTAGCAAAAATCAACGACTTCCAGTTTAAGATTGATCACTGTAGAGCAAAAGACGTTAGTAGAAAGCTAGAAGCTGTTTCTGAAAATCGATTAAGCGTCCTAAGAATGCATATTATATCTGTTCTTAACCTACAACTAAAACAGGAAGTGGTAGCGATTAACTATTTCCTGTTTTTAACGTTGATTTCTATGGAAGAAAAACTGTAATAGATAACAAAACGCTGTTTTCCATAATCGATGAACTGTCTGTTCTCGTCTCCATCCTTAACCCTATACTAAAACCGGAAGTGGTAGACATCAACCCTTTGCGGTTTTAACGTTGATAACTGCAGAGCAGGAACCGTAACCCGGTTTTCTACACTTGACTAAGAATACACTTCAGCTTCATCCTTTACCCTCTACTAAAACTGGAACTGGTAGATATCAACTTTATACGGAAGTAGATAGCAAGACGCAGTTTTCTGCAATCAATTAAGCATCCCAAGAATATAATTGTGTCACCAATCCAATCCCTCTGCTAACACCGGAAGCGGTATAAATCTACTATCACTACCTATTTCATTATTAATTAAGAAAATATTGTGTGAGCCTCCTTAGTGTCTTCATCAGAGATTATTCAATACAAGCCTTCGTCTCGCTGATTTACTATTTTTATATAAAGTATTAAATAATAAAATTGACTGTCCAGAGCTACTCACGAAAATATATCTGAGCGTTCCAACAGGCAGAACAAGACCAGGGAATACTGGTATATTTTTCTGTGAAAGGGCACGAACAAATATTCTCAGTAAATCTCCGCTGTGGAGAATGTGTGACTCCTACAATGAATTAAGTCATAAAACTGATGTATTAGATATATTCAGTATGTAAAAATATGTATTTAGAAACAAGATTATTACCGAGTACCTGACACTCGAAGTGCATTGATTAATTGTACGGGTAAAAGTATATATGTATATGTATGTATTATACGACACCATAATTAGGCATTAAGCCTGTTGTGTTGTTTTCTAAATAAATAAATAAATAAATAAATAAATGAAGGCTTTGCTCTCAGACCTGCAAATTTTTTCGTCTAACGCTTTGCATCTCAAACCTTCAATCATCAGTTTTTTTCTCGGCTTACGGCCTTGCACCTAACATACCTGCAATTATACTAAATTTCAGTTGAAATACCTGGGGGCTTTGCTCCCAGGCCACCATGTTTGTTCGGCCTATGGCCTTGCACTTTATATATCTGGAAACATACCAATTTCAGTTCAAATACCACGTTTCATGTCTTCAACTTTACGGGATCCCGAGATATAAACATCTTAATATAATAATAATTGTAATATCCACCTCTATTCTCTTCCAAACCCTTTTCTTCCCTTCTAGATCACAATCAAAAACGCTGAAATATGTATCTAATTATTGGATTACAGAGTAAGATTTATAATAATATTGTACAGTTAGTACTTTGGTCCATCCCGTCCGTTACTCCGCACGAAACTCTTGAACGAAACTGAATTTGACTTCTGTTTTTTGCAATTGATAGCTAGAGTAAGTATCTCGAAAGAGTTCGTTAGTAGACGATCATAAACCAGGAGGTTGTGGATCAGAAACCAGTAGTGGTAGAAATCAACCATTTTTGCTTTTAATGTTGATCCTGTAAACCAAAAAGGGAAATAGATAGCAAGAAACGGTTTCCGGCAGTCGATTTAGCATCCCAAGAATACCTTTCAACTCCATCCATAATACTGTATTGAAATAGAAAGTTGCAGAAATAAACTAGTTCCAGCTTTAACATTGAACGGGGGAAAACGGTAATGTATAGCGAGAAGCAGTTTTGGGAAATCGACTAAAAGATTCCAAGAACACCTTTCATTTCTATCCTTAACACTGTAATAAAACTAGAAGCGGTAGAAATCAACAATTTTCGGATTACTTTTCATTACTGTGGAGCAAAAGCTGTAATAGATAGCTAGAAGCTGATTTCGACAATTGATTGAGCATCTCAAGAATACATTTTGTCTATCCATAACACTCTAATAAAATCAGAAATGACAGGGTGTCTACTAAAATTCCAAAATGAAATTTCATGACCTTACCTTTAAGAAACCATTAAATTTAGTAACTTCTCAAAAGCGAATTTGAGTGCGACTTGGGCCAATTTTCATGCACGTGATAGAAGCGTGCTTTACTTGTGATTTGGTAGCGTCTAAAACCATAGACGTTTTTGGTGGTGAATTTTGACATTTTACAGAACAACATTTTCCAGTATGTACTTGTATTTGTACCGATAAAGTGAATCGTGAACCTCATGACCGTTTTCTGATTTCGTGACTTTTTAAAATTCTTTTCGTGACCGATAGACACCCTGGTAATCCAGTATGACTTCGAGTTTCAGTGTAATATACATAGAACATGACCTATAAGAGACAGCGAGAAGAGTTTTTTTTTTAAAAAAAAAGGAGTTAGCGTTCTTAAAATAGGTACCATCTCTTCTTTTACCCTGTAATCAAACACAATTATTAGAAATCAACCACTTCCGGTTTTAACGTTCATCGTTGTACAGTCTTGTTCAAGAAATCTTGACCACTCACCCTGCTATGAAAGATGATATTCTTGCAACCGCAAAAGGAAATTATAATACTGTGGCTCTAAATAAACTTCTTAATCGACCAAACAAAATTCACATTTATTTTATTTAATTCCAACTGTGGGTAAGACTGCAGGCATTTTCAAAGAGAAGTGAGTGGCAACGTTTTCTTGAACAAGACTGTATATGACAAACGGCAATAGATAGGCACGGTTTTAGTATTCGATTAAACGTCCCTAGAATATATTCCATCTCAACTCTATTCACTAGTCTATAACACTAAGTGATAGATATCTACTACAACTTCTGGTTTCAATTTTAATTGAAAAATATTGGTTGGTCCTGTTTACTACTGTCTTTAAGAGATTTTGTTTTAAATGAGAAGTCCTAAAGCCAAATTTCATGTTTGTAACTTTCAGAGATTCTGAGATACCGATATGCTATTATATGAGTAATAATTCCTATTCTCACCTTTTCCTTCCCCTTTATTACTAAGATATAAAAGAAATGCTGAAATACCTGTTAAATTATTTTAAATTGGAAATCCAAATACCAAATTTTAAGTTCCCAGTCCTATACGTTTCGGAGATAAAGATATCTTATTAAAATAACTCTCACCCCAATTCATCCTCTTTTCGTGAATTTTCGAAAAATTTTCTTAGTGGTACCCCACGTCACAAATCCTATGTAGGTGTAAATTCAAAGTTTCTAGGTAGTCCCTAGAGCAGTAGCTCCTAATCTAGGGGTGCGAGTCTCTGACAGAACTAAATTTAAAATTACAAATATTACGAATGTTGTAACAAACATTAAATTAAATATCATTTAAACACGAAATAACTATTGTGTAAGAACTGTGGTTTCAATAAGCACAAAACTGGTAAAATATAATATTCCACTGCACTACAATGCTATGCAGGAATCTTGCTGGAAATAAATATAAATTTGTGAGAATATAGCTATTATTATTTACTATTATTATATGCAAGTCCGTTCTTCGTACGGGTAGAATAGGTTTATGGGAAATATTTGAAAGTTATATTTGATCACCCTTTACCCGTTACGTAACTTAGTTGAACAAAAGTGAAATAAAACCTCTAGCTCGACCATGTTCAAAAATGTGTTTCATGCGATGCAGTATTTATTCTTTGCAAGAAATCTAAATTCTCTTCTGTTTTTACGATTCTTTTTTCAAAGTGAGTTGATAAAATAGAAATGTCCCACGTGCTAAATATGTTTAAAAATTCATTCATATATTTCAAAACTCTTTGCCACCCTGTAACCTGTTTTGGAAGCAGAATTTTCGAAAACGCTGGGGCATGTCCACATGGTGACCTCGTTAAGTAAAACGTTTATATACCTAGGTTCATCTCCTTGGCTTAGAAGATATTTAATTTTCGCCGTATATATTAACTCCTCCACCCTGTTAGGATACGAATTTTAATGAAACTGACATGGTTAAAAAATGGCTTCATCCAAGTGCTAACTATATTCTAAAATTCTAAATCATTTTTCATGAGATGAGACGGAAGTGGAATTTCCTAGAACGCTGGGTTGCGTGTCTACTTGGTTTTTATATTAAATTTCATCTTCATACATGAGAGATTTGTAAGATACTGTATTTTTAGCAAATATTTTAGACGTTGACCCCTCCCCTTAGGATAGGCATTTCAGTGAAAGTGATATGATGAAACCATGCTCTAGAGTAGTTCTAAATATGTTCAGTTATTTTTAGTTAAGAAATGTTATGTTATTTTTAGTTAAGAAATCAAAGTCAAATTTCACACCTCAAACGTAAGCAAATGCAGAAATTTTAATAGGTAGACACTATCCTCCATCCTCCTCTTAGGACAGAATTTTCGGAAAAACTAAACATGTATTGGTTTGTTTTTAATTGAGTTTAATTTTGAAATTTCACGTCTCCAACATAAAGAATTCTTACATTTATCATTTTCTAAAAATAAATGAAATAAAATACAGTTGAAAAATTAATATTATACGAATTACTCCTTTCTTGTTTAGATGGGGAATTTTCAGAAAGTGTGAGAAACATGTTCAGTTATTTTTAATGGTTAATTTATATGCCTAGTTTCATCTTCCTTACTTCAGGGATTAGCAAGATACACTATCCTATTTACGCCCCTAAGGATACATATTTCCAAAAATCCTTCTTTATCCCTTGCTTTCGTCAAAAAGATTATTCTTGCTAATTATAGTATTATATCTTGGTCGATAATGAGTAACTCACTTATATTGTCTTATATACAGTATAGATTATTAATATTATTGTTATTATTTTTGTTGCTATTACTGATGATTTGAGAATACAATGCTGCAAATGAAATTGCAGAAACGGTCAAAGACATGCACGAATGATGTGGACGTGAAGTATGTAGGGTTTAAGAATGTGGGCGCTTGTTAAAAATGTTGGAACAATTGCCCTAGAGGATCCCAAAACTTTAATTTAGAAAACAAAGCGTCTTGTATCACTTCCTGCTTTATAACACTACAACGAATAATCTATAAGAACATTGTACTTCTGTTAAATTACCTCGCTGAACAGTACTAAATGATCACCTAAGGCTAACATGAAATGATGGCTCCACACAACTAGATCCGCTTCTTCTTGAGTTAACTAAACATTAAGTATAATACGAAGTGCCATTATAGATAAAGTGAGACTGTAGAAAAATGAATCTTTCCTCTAACAGTTAAAAGAATAACAGAAAATGTGCACAATAATAATAATAATAATAATAATAATAATAATAATAATAATTCAATTTCTTAAAGAGCTCCTCCGTGGCTAAGCGGTTAGCGTACGCGTCTTTGGCGCGGGAGACCCGGGTTCGATTCCCGGCGGGAGCTCATGTGGTTCGGATTCCACGTTAATCAGTAGGTCCACGTCTCATATAGCCTCGCTGCTGAACGGGACGTAAAACTCAAAATCAATCAATCAATCAATTTCTTAAAAATAGTATTCAAAAATAGAGAAAACTGCAGTCTGGTAATAATTATAAGGAGCCAGATTAAAACGTATTAGCCACTTCTCAACCCACTGACGAATAGAAAAGTTGAAAGTAAGAGATGAAATGTAAGAAAGGAATAGTAAGAAGAAAAATGCAGTTGGTCGATGATTTGAAAAATGGAATCAAATATTGGGAATTAAAAGAGGAAACTGAAAATCGAGAAAGGTGAAGGAAGAATTTCCAGACCAGAACCTAAGAAAATACAATCACACTCACATCTCCCATTAGTCCCAGTACCTGCCAACAGGTAGAATACTTAATAATAATAATAATAATAATAATAATAATAATAATAATAATAATAATAATAATAATAATAGACCACGATAGCTACTGCGACTAAGTTACTGCGCACGATAGCTCTTAAAGTAAAGCAAATTTTAATTTTTTTTTTTTCAAACTATGGGTAGAGTAATTATTTCGGAGGAGCTAGTTAATTGAAGTGATCCATAAACCGAAAGTGTTAGAAATCAACCATTTCCAAGTTTTAACGTTGACCACTATAAAACAAAAACGGTTTTCGGCAATCGATTAAGCATTCCAAGAATACCTTTCATCTCCTTTCGTTACCAACCGAAAGTGGTAGAAATAAACCATTTCCGGTTTTACGTTGAACACTTTACAGCAAAATCGATAAATAGGGACGAGCGGCTTTCTGTAATGGCAAATCCTTTAGATTGGATCTGGCAAGAGATTACCGAGAAATAAATTACCACACTCAAATCAAGCTCAAAACTTGGCCAAGCTCGGCCAGCAAATGTAAAGATCTTATTAGGTTGAGGGCTGTCCACCACCGAATTTTTGTTCCTATTCGGCCAATAGTTATATAGAAAATGCTGCTAGCTAATTAAGTAGTTTTCGAGAAATAAGGTATGAAATGCAACCCTTGTCCACCCTGTTCTTGGCCGAGTTTCACCACAGAATATACCAGAACTTATTTCTTAGGGAATGGGCTAGTAGCTCACAAACTTTAGTAAACATCCGGCTAGTATTTAATTTAAAAATAAACTCTAGTAAAAACCGTAAAGAGGATGACGTAATATGTTCTCAATTAATATGGATACCGGAATTTTGTATCATTTTTCTTTCACTTCTGGTATTAATAGAGAAATTACTGTCGAGATGGAATACATTCCTGGGGTACTTAATGAATTACACAAAATCTCTTCTAGCTCTCCAATCTATAACACTCAATTTATAACCGGAAGTGATTGATATATGCCACTTCTGCTTTTAGTATAAAGGTTAGAGTCGAGATAGAACATATTCTTGGGAAACTAAATGATCCGCTTCTCCTTATCTGTTATCTTTTCTAATCTATTGCGATCAACACTGAAACCGGAAGTAGTTGGGTTTTGCTACTTCCGGTTTGGAGTTTAAGAGAGATAATAACTTACCTGTTCCCACAACGTTAAATTGATTCCATATAACTGCTTCTCCTTATATCTTATAGTTTATGCTATATGTAAATTAAATTGAAACCGGAAGTTATAGGTAATTTCTACACTTCCGTTTTACTAGGGTGTTAAGCACGAAGATGAAAGGTACTCCAGGAACGCCTTTTCATTTTGGGTACGAAGCCAATAGTTCGGTTTTCTTTTCGGCAGTACAATCGAATAGTTTGAGATTTTGGAAATTATGTGTTTCGATACTTTCTCAGAGTTGCGAAAGAATAGGAGATGAATCAAACATTAGAAACAATCATTAATTTGTTAAAAGCATTTAGTTTCAATTGAGACAAACTTCAACCAAATAACCTTATGAACCTGCGCAGTCCACATATCATAAAGGGAGAAATTGCGAAAGCACACGGTCTTTCTATTTTTACTTTTTCTTTCCTTCCTGTGAAACTCGAGTTGAGCTTTCGAAAGCATTATGAAGATATAATGCAATCGATAGCCGAACCATAGCCATATTCCAGAGAACTTTCGTCGCTTCTTCAAACGAACATGGGGTTTACTCTTGAGGGTGTTCCCGTCACATGTTGGGAACCACTTCGAAGTCGTCCGAGAGTTTGTCACGGACAGTACAAACTTTGCATCGGACATCCCCGAATATTCAAAAGGGACTCTGCAGCTTTCGTTTCCATCCCCGGACCAACCGCACCTGCGACCAAGAATCTATTACGATGTATTTTGTCTTCACCAAGTGACAACTTCTGCATCTGAATTTCACATTACAGTGACTGGACATTTACGCTAGTTTGGGATATCGTGGTGTCATGATTTGAAGGTCGTGTAGGGACTAGCTGTTGCAAGGGATAGTGATTTGCCATATCCGTTGCATAAGCTAACTTCCGACTTTCACTTTGCATACAGATTTTATTTTCTCCGTCTATTACTATTACGGATGTGTCATTACCTGGGAGGACCTAGTCTCACAACCTTTGTCTATCTCGTTTCCAGTTTTGTTTCATTTCGTAAATTACCTACAGTTTCCTCAGTGTTTTCAACCTTTATCTGATATTGGACAACACCTACTTCACTCTCACCAACTTTATTTGCAACCTTATCCAATTCATTATCAACTTTCTTAGGTTCGCTTTCAACCTTTCCCTGTTCGGTTTCTTTTTTTTTTTTTATCTCATCCGCCGACTTTTCACCGGTAATGGTGGAAATCCTCGATAATAGGATTATTTCCACAAGTTATTTCTACGGATGTACAAACGCTATCTCTCTTTGAGGAATTAGACTTTTCGTCCCTATCAGAAGTCGTTGGATCACATCCTTCATTTATAAGACGTTTAGTTTCTTCAAATCTTTCGTCCATATCTTTCATCAATTGTCGATTATCCTGTTTCAATTTATTCATTGCAGAATCTGCAAAAAATCTCGGTTCGAATCTTTTGCATTTGCACCACCCGTTGTAAAAAAAAAAAGTCAAACCTGCCAGATGGCACTCCTTAATTTCGGTTTGCTACTGTTTGGTTCCCGGCGGGAGCACATGTGGTTCGGATTCCATGTTAATTAGTAGGTCCACGTCTCATATAGCCTCGCTGCTCAAAGGGACGCTAAACAAAAATCAACTCAACTACTGTTTGGTCACTATTCAGATTATGTGGAAAATCACCGATGTGATCCCCGTTCTTTTCATTATCTTCGAGGTCATATATGTACGCCAGGTATATCTGGCCTCGATTTTTTGGCATAGAAAACCCGCGTTCCCCATCTGTATCACTCTGTCTCCCGACTGTTTTACTATTCGTTGTCATAGTTTCAAAATGGAACACAAATATACATACAACACTAAATACTTATAATCTAACAAGACAAAATTTGTAAAGCAAATACTATTCATAAAGTAGGTAACTCATTTACTCCATTATTGACCAAACTTCCAACGTTTAAAATTGAGTTTTTTTCGTAAAATTTAGTACTTATTGCTTTTCCCCTTCTTACATAAGAAAACAGAAACAACAGAACAACCAGCGTCTATAATCATTTACTCACTATTGTATTCCTTCTACCATTTACGTTCTTATGACCAATTCAAAATGTGTTAGATCTCAATTTTGATACTCAACAAATAATTCCAGATCCGTTACCGTGGAAGGCAACCGTTTCCACGGTAACTATCCTAAGTCGCGGTCACCAGTTACTGAAGAAGAAAAAGAAATCGTAGTCGTGAGTGGGAAAGGGGAGTCGCTAGAATTTGAACTACAATCGGATAATTTAGAAAAATAACTAAAAATATAAATTAAAAAAAATTTCGGAATTTTGTTTTGGTTAATTGTATGTTTTAATATTGAGTAATTTATATCGGACTTCCGAAGAGAAACATCAGAAGAATTTAATGACCGGGTCTATAGCGACAACTGCCAGTCACGACCCCTTTTCAGTTTTATTGCAAATAGGAAAAGAAGAAGGTAGGAGAAAAGAAGGAAAAGAAGAAAGGAAGAAGGAACTAGAGATGAAGAATTACTGGATAATGACGGGAATTCGGTAAAGAAACTTGAATAGTTATTGAAAAGGTAATTCATACCCGAATGTTATTACTTGAGAATCAATTCTGAAATGATCCCGAAGAGACACATTTCCCTCATACTGCCCTGCCCTAGGCCCAGGCAACTGCACAAGTGGGAGTTGCCCTAACCCAGCCCAGGTGATGAGAAGTATTAATTTAATCATTTGTTTGTTACTTCCAAGTGTTAAATAACCTTTATCCAGTATCCGATTTTCATAGTGGAGATTGAACTCACATTTGAGTAAGCCAAGAAAAAAAATCAAAGTGATTTACACATTTTCCACAAATTGAAGTTTTCGAGATTTTTGAATAGAATGTCGTTATGAAGACACGTCTTGTTACAAATGAAAAACAAATGGATTTAATACATAGAGCGAAAATTATATGTTAAAATTTTCAATACACGATTTGTTCGGGAAGTATTGGTTCCCCAGAAGAAGAAAAGTTATATTACCTTGACTGTAATGTCACATTACAGAGGAACACGAAAATGTTGCGTAATATTCACTTCTACTATACACTATCATTACATAATTATAATCATAGTTTTGATACTTCTTGCTCTGCTCTAGCTCTGTAAGCAAGTACTGGATACAAGTTGTTCTTTCCTAATGAGCAGTGTCGTTTGTAGGCTATTCATTTGGTAGCATACTTATAAAGATATTACTATAGTCCACAAGACAAGACGAGACAATTATAGTGACAATATTCAAAACAAGACATGACTCTTTCAATGGAAACCGATTCACTTCTCCAGACGAGACAGCTCTTTCAAGACAATTTTTCCAGAGGAGTAAGCACTATATTTGGAAGTAGCTTGGAAAAATAAAAATAAAGAAGGATGACTTCCTACTTTCTTATTTTTACAAGATACTTGCATTTCTTGCTATTTACGCCGTGTTTATTTATTTTTGTTATTTGACGATAGTTTTCCCACTTATTCTTCTGAAGTATCCTATGTATGAACCGCACTTCGATCACCTCGCGGAGTACAAGTCAGGGCCCTGTCATTGGTTATTAATAACTCATGCTTACTTGTAGTGCGATGCATTAATATCGTGGCCACGCAGGCAAGTATGTGATGCGAATACAGTTGATACGGAAACAGGACTTAGTATCAGCAGGTACTTTAAGCAACATTTGACTCCATGTAGTGTGATCGTTGCATTTTTTGAGTGAAGTGAGCCCCCAACGTAACTCCAACATGTCTTATTATTTGCTATTTCATTTTATATTAATTATTTTACGTTAGTATAGTGTAGAACGTTTTTGCAACAGACTACCTAGTTTTCATGTAATATTTGTGTCAAGAATAAAATAGAAATGTTCTGAATGAACGTGTTGAAACAAAAGTATATATTTGGTGCACGTGTAAAAGATTGCTGCAATTCTTAATTCTTCCATCATCTGGAGTCTCTGCGCGAGAAAATAGTTTCTATCACATACGTAAGGTTTGGTAACAGTAACGTCAGTAAACTCTTCGTTTCTGTGTTTTGATTTGTCTGGTAGTCCATGTTCTCGTTTGATACTTCAAATAAATAAATCTATCCTATACTATCTGAAAATATTCCTTTCAACGACTTTATGATAGTATGGAAACAAATAACAACAATGATGATGATGATGAGGAGGAGGACATACATTTAAACATAAATTTTAAGTCTTTCTGATAAGTTTTATAGTATCTAATTTTTAAAAATTTTTGTTGTTTTTACTATATTACAATGTAATCTCTCAGTTTTCGTCCCACGATTTCATACAGTCCACTGGATTATTTTGTTCTATCGTTCATAATGCTTTTGCCGATATTATCACTATATGCAGTTCTTTTTAACTTGTTTTATAGAGGGGTCTTTTTCCTTTTCCACTTTAAGATTTGATCTACCCATCACCATTTACTTTAATTTGTCATGCATCTCTTTGAGTTTATAGGACATGGGAGTTCAAACTTCTTTTAACATTTTGTTTCAGTTTCGGAATTAATATTCTTTCCATTTAAAGTTTCTATAACTAACTCATTAAGCTACTGTATAAACTACAGGAGTTAAAAGTAGATTTCCCGCGCCAAAGTGTTATAAGTGTTTTAATACATTTCTTAGTGATACAATATAAAGGAGTTTGATACAAACTGGGCTAGGAGACGTGTATTTTAAATCCAACTTGTCGGCCTTTAACCCAGACAATTACACGTTACTAAATTACCGCTTCAGGTACACCACACGATTTCAAGACGTGTTACTCAAACTGTTCTCCAAATATTTCGGTCAATGTTATTCTCTAGAACTAATTCGTGCCAATACTATTATTATTATTATTATTAATAATAATAATAATAATAATAATAATAATAATAATAATAATAATAATAATAATAATAATAATAATAATAATAATAATAATAATAATAATAATAATGACATACATTTAAACATAAGTTTTAAGAGTCTTTCTGATAAGTTTTATGATATCTAATGTTTCTAAATTTACAAAACTGTCAATTCAATCTTTTTGAATTCAATTACTTCAATTTACGATAAAACGGAATGATTTAAATAAGTAGAAAAATTGCTTTTGGTAGCTAATTTTATTAGCACTGAGGTAAAAGGAATTCCGAGACAGCACATCTCGAAAGAGTTCACGATCATTACAACCCGCATCAACAATCATTTGCTTTCCTTCTTCTCTGTTGTTCTCCATAGAGCTATTTGTATATTTCAGTTTCATCAGTCTAATAATTATTTTTAAACAAATAACAGCTCCATTGTTATAAATGGCTATAATAAGTCTCAATCTATATTAGGCAAATAAAATATAATTTCAAAAAATAAAAAAAAAATGGAAATTATCATGGCTAGTTGTTTAGAAATATTAGAAGTAATCAAATCTAACGGACAAGGAGTAGCAGGAATCTATTCCTAGGGATGCGCACGAGAGAAGATTTGTGGCTTTCTCGTCTCGAAAATGTGCTGTAAAAGTGATGTCTCGACTCGAAAAATGTATATTTTTCTATTGGAAGAGATGTGTCTCGACTCGAATTTTGTCAGGAAGATCCTGTCTCGACTCGTCTCGTGCGCATCCTTATCTATTCCCCTCGCTTTGATTGTGGAAGGAGTTGATTGATGCAACACGTCAGAAAAGCGTAGGGTGTTATCGTCAGCGTTAAACTGTCACTGCATAATAGACTAGAAAGCATAATTACAGATGCTTCTTGCATTCTGTGAGAAGATATGTTACTGTGCTCGAGAAATCGATAAAGAAAACCATAACACAGAGGAAAGCTTGAAACATTGATTCCACATTCCACATTTGAAACTGCCCTACTGTAGAAGTTACTAGTGTAGCTCGTCATGTTCTTCCCTTGGACCCTTCATATACTGTGGCGTTACATCAAACTTCGGTGATATTCCGTAGTTCCATGATAATGGTAACCACGAGACAAGGGACTAAAATTAGCATATTGATATTCAAGTATTATACGAATGAGTGATATGTCAATAATTGTGGAACCTAGCCTCTATTTCAAAGAATGATAGGCAAACAATATCCTGTCAGGAAGATGTCAGTGGAGGAATGCGTTTTCAAGCTGAGCCCTTTATATATTGTATTATATTCATGAGGTTTTGATTGAACTTAGTCTCTCGACATCGACTAACAACCTTTGCATTCAATATATAAAGGCATAATTTATTTTTTAAAATACAACATAATAGAATCAATAGGATGTAGTCTTCACTAAATAATTATACATTGGCTAACATAAGATCTCAGTTTATTTAAGAAAGAATTTCCGTTAGATTTACATTAATTACTAGATAAGTAAGAAAACGAGTTTGAACTATGAAATAAATAATATATAACAATTTTCTTCCTTTTCCTTATTAAGTCACATCCATCAAAAGAAACGAGCTACTAAATATAATATATGCCACATATTACATGAAACTTTAAATATAATTTTGAACAATAATAATAATAATAATAATAATAATAATAATAATAATAATAATAATAATAATAATAATAATAATAATAATAATAATAATAATAATAATTATTATTATTATTATTATTATTATTATTATTATTATTATTATTATTATTATTATTATTATTATTATTATTATTATTATTACAGTGCCGCTAGAGCAAAAAAAACAGCCTTTTATATTAAAAAAATTTCAATATATATGGTATCACAAAACACACACAATTATAAAAAGGAAAGACAAAGAGAAGTTACTTCACACAAATTTAAGAGAAAATGGAAGTCAAATAAGTAAATAAGTTTCTTGTAGCCATGTTAATACATTTAAATTCATTAAAAAGGAACTGATGAACAAAGAATAATATTAAAGTATTCATATTAAAATTACATTTCGTATAATAAAACTAGATAACTCACACTAAATGGTTCAGTTAAATATCGTAAAATTATACAAACTTGCTTTTACAGTTGGCTCAATATTTATCTATTAACAGAACTAGTCAAATTTCTTAAAATTTCACATTTCCATTGTACAAAAACTTTAGTTTTATAATCTCTAATGCTATTCGTATTGTTTGATACTTTGACTACTTTGACAATATACACTACAATCTTTAATATTCAGTACTCTTCTATGTAAACTTTATCAAAACCTTTCCATCTGCTAGAAGGCTCTCTAATCTCCATTGTTTCCTCCGATGCTCGTATTTAATGTAATTATAGTTCATTTCCAGTCCAAAGCATAATCTAATAAAGTACTTTTACACAAATTCAATTGTTGGCTAAAGTTATAGAAATGGCATTCCATATTACAGATGACTCTGGTTCAGTTCGCTAGTGTTTTCTCGCCGTAAAGAATTTGCCGCTTTTGTTCCAATTACATTATGTTATCAAAAGCTTCATTACGAAATATTTTCTAACTGTGTGGTATATTTATTAAATTAAGTGTACTTCGCAGATCCCTTTCACCAAGTCATTTTGGCTTTTACCTCACAGAAATCGTCAATATTTCTTAATTGTATTATTATTATTATTATTATTATTATTATTATTATTATTATTATTATTATTATTAATTTTCCTTTTTGTCAACTACGTTCTACACGCAGTGTGTCATCCTACCTTGGTATTCTATGTACTAATATGAAGAACGGTGATACAGATCATAAATCTCTGCATAGTACCTATCCTAATTTGCCGCACTGTACTATTCAAATTGAATTAATTTTATTTATCAATGCATCTACTAAAATTTGTACAACACATGAAATACAGCTTTTGAATTTCACATCGTTTAAACATCTTGCAATATAATTCGTAATTTTCTTATAAATTATTTATTCCGATATTATCAACGGTAGTGACTAGCAATCCCCGTAATCAACTCCTTGGCCAAAGGCAATCCAGCACCTTTCAGAAACTTTTGTTTTGTCGCCAAAATCATAATAGAAATCCAGTGTTGTTACACTATTGTTCTTCTTTCTCCTTGCACATTTCGATAAAATGAAATTGTCTATGGAATGTGATTTCCAGATATTTCATAATTTCAATTTCATCTACTTGTACATGATTACCTTCGTAGTTATTAAGAAAGTATATATATATATATATATATATATATATATATATATATATATATATATATATATATATATATATATATATATATATATATATATATATATATATATATATACATATATATATATATATATATATATATATATATATATATAGTGTATGTTTTAAATTCTGTTCTCTAAGCATTTGTTTTTAGTAAGTTATTTTTTCTCCGCGTGTTTAGTCCCGCTGTAGCGAGTAGTTACCATACATGTGTGGAGTATCTGTGTAGTTACATATACTAAATAATGCTCTACATACAGACGTGAACTGCACCCAAACACTGAACAGAAAACATACGAAAAGAGGAAAGAAATAAAGCCGTCAATGCACTGTTAAAAATGATTTATTCAAAAATGAATACATTTTACTACTCAAAAAAAATTGAGTAAATTAGTCTCAATTTTGAGGAGAAAATAACTCAAAAAATGAGAATGAGGAAATTTAGTTGCATATTTGAGTCAGAGACTGGTTCTCAAAAACGAGTAATAATGTAGTCTTAAAAAATATTGTTTTATGATATAAATATATCATTGAATATCTTGAGATATAAAAGACAGTTTGCAAATGCAAGACTATGGAAAACAAGTACGAACAAGCTAACATAAGAGCACAAAAGTCCTTTATAATCCTGAATTATATGTTCTCATTCTGGCTGATGGAGGAACTACTTAGCGGATGGATAAAGAGAAAGTTAGAAGGCAACATGGAGATCATTCAAAACAGTGTTGTTTATTTATTAACAATATGTTATAAGACAAGAAGATACACTGAAAAAAAGGGCTTGGTCAGAAATACCAAATTTGTTTGGTCAGAGCATTTGGTCACTTCTTTTGGTTAATTTAACCAAAATTTGGTCATTTTGACCAAACCTGTTTGGTCACGAACACTATATTTTTTGGTCAGAACATTTGGTTGATTATTTTGGTTATACCAAACAAATCTTAAGTGATTTGGTAAAGATTTGGTTTTCCTGACCAAAGTGTTTTACAAAGTCACGTGTATCGATTTGACTTCTGGGTAATCTTTATTTAAGCTATCAGTGTTTTGAGCGTATGTTAGTGACAAATAAAACTGACTATTTAGCTGCACGGAATGAATGCTTGAAGTGTGTGATTCATTATGTAAATCGAGGTAAGCTTACTTTTTCGTATATATTACTTTATTGTAATATAATGCGTATTGGTTGTTTTAGTGGTCGTATATTTGGCATAACAAATAGGCGTTTATATACAGATGAAGCGGGGAAGTTATATTGACGACGCTAGGGCAGGGAGCAAAATTATAGCGTCAGGGGTTGGTTCATTTCCTATTCCTCCACTAGAAACTTCCGGAAAGGGATAGATCAAGTGACACTAACACTAGAAGTTTGCAAAATAAACTGGTGCATTCACAGTTTATAGATGCACAAAATACAAAATATACGGAAGAAATAAGTAATGTTTACTATTCTTCCCCAGATCACTTGGTGTAGACTCTGGCTCACTTGGTAGTGATTACCATTCGTTATTTGTAACTGTGATGTAGTCATGAATATAAATGGAGTGTGAACGTGTGGTATAGAAACTACGGTGCATAAAACACGAACCAACTTGTGCTAGGTGGCCACTAGAAAGCAGGAATGCTATCTAATCGAGTCAGGACAGGAGCGTAGCAGATGTGCCCGAGGGTTTAAAACGATGTGCGTCTGTAGGGAGCAGACCCGTCAGCGATGGTGGCTTTTCATGTAAACGAGATAGTTAAGAACAGCTCACTATAAGTCACATTACCGACTCCGGAGCCGTCGATGAACTTGGGGGAGATACTAAATGTCATCCGAAATATCAAGCATACTTTTGAAGAACTTTTCATATGGCATTCAAATATGGGAATTCTTACCTATGAGATCGATATTTCCTGAGAAATGCGTTAATAAAGCGTATAAGTTTACGTTTGGGACACCACTCGAAATAATTATTAAAGAAATATATGTTCCCTAATTTACTTCTAACTGACTCCTAAAATATTTGCACTGGGCGACATGAAAATATCTCACTTGGCATAGGTAAAATTCAAGGGTGCCATCAGAAGTAATTGTTAAAAAATCACAATTCTTTCCGCCCATGAGAGACTGTGATGGACATTATCGTGTCCGTGAGTTTTCTCGAGGTCCTCCCGTTTTCTCACACATTCACATTCCACCATTTTTGTTGCAATCAATCCCTTCCATTAATCACCCGTCATCTTTGACATAAAGGGCAGAAACATGGTACGTGAGACGAATTATTTTGTGGAGAGGAGTCGCGGTGGTTCAGTGGTAGAGCGTTCACCTCTGGTGCATGGGGTCCCTGGTTCCCTCCCAGTTCGCATCAAATGAACGTTGTGGTAGACAAACACCGTGTGCTTGGGTTTCATCGGGGTTATCCCGTTCCCTCCCACTTTCTTCATTCCACAATATCATTCTTTTCTTATCATCACCGTCTCGTTTAGCCTCCACAGCATAAGTGTGGGACGTAAACCTGAAAGATTTCATTCCATTTTGTGGAGGTTCGGTCAGGGCTTTTGCCGGTGGGAATCTTTTAACGCAGATGGTTTGATATAAGTGGAAACGTACCACGAAGTGCACACGATTGGTGACTTTTTGCTTTAAAGTTTCCTTGTTTGTACTTTAAAAAATTGTTTAACCCTTTAAAAAGTTATTACGGGATGTATATTTTCATCGAAGCTACACGTAATATTTTCATATGTACTAACTTTCCATTTGCATATTTAAGAATTTCTTGTTTTGTGACGATATTTGTTAGAAAAAAGTTCTTATGACTTTTGCGATAACCGCATTATTTTCAGTTTAGTATTTATATCAACAGTATTTGGTAATTTCTACCAAATGGTTTGGTCAAATTCACTAAATGCAGGTTTAGTATTTACAACCAAATTATTTAGTTCCAAGAGCCAAATTTGGATCATTTTAACCAAATTTTTGGTACTCCCAACCATATCCTACATATTTGGTTATTTTTTTGTCAAAATTACTAAACGCATATTTGGTACTGGTAACCAAATACTAGGTTCCTGCAACCAAACAAATCGTGACCAAATGATTTCGTGCTGGTGACCAAGCGTTTGGTTGGCGCTATATTGACCAAACGATTTGGTAACCAGCACCTATTTTTTGGTCAATTTGACCAAACCTTTTTTTCAGTGTAGAGGATTTCGCAGGTAAATACTGCTAGCAACATGAATTTAGTTTTAAGTGTGAATGCAACATTGCTTGTGTGCGATAATCGATTGACGGTTAATCACGACAATCCATTATTTTCCTTCGAAAATCATGAGTAATGCTTCTAGGTACTGGTTCCCAGATACAGGTAGAATGCCCGGAAGCCTCACTCTATGCTTCTGGGCATTCTATATCTTAGACAAAGTTGTTGTGTTAATGATATGCGACTTTCCAATATATTCAGTAAATGGTTTACTTTTTTTTTTTTTTTTTTTGGTGAATTGGGGCATGCAGGTTTACTTTTGGCGCTGCACTCTAAATAACTGTTGTTAAAATACAATTCTTTTAATAATTTCCTTCTTATTGTCCCCTAAAAGATTTGTGGCGGGTGACATGAAAAAACTCCCTTGCGGAAAGGTTCTAGATTACTGGTCCCCCATGTAGGTTAGTAGCTG
>NW_027656386.1:0-96035 GCF_964235325.1 Thermobia domestica
AAAAGCTGAAAAACGAGCAGTGCCAACTTTAAAAATTAATTAAACTAATAATTTAATGTTCATCTAAAGGGTCCCCCACTTACAAGTTATCACCATATAAAAAGTGGGATATGTATATCTCTATAATATATGTACGAGGAAAAGTACACTAATTTTTCCGGATAAAGATGAGCAAAATATTCCCTCAAATAAAGCTGAAAAAACGAGCAGTGCCAACTTTAAAAATTAATTAACTAATAATTTTATATTCATCTAAAGGGTCCCCCACTTACAGTTTTATCACCATATAAAAAGTGGGGATATGTATATCTTTATAAAATATGTACGAGGAAAATACACTAATTTTTTCGGATAAAGATGAGCAAAAATATTCCCTCAAATGAAGCTGAAAAAACGTGCTGTGCCAACTTTAAAATTAATTAACTAATAATCTTATATTCATCTAAAGTGTCCCCCACTTACAGTTTATCACTATATGAAAGTGGGATATGTATATCTCTATAAAATATGTACGAGGAAAAATACACTAATTTTTTCCGCTAAAGATGAACAAAAATATTCCCTCAAACAAAGCTGGAAAGAGAGCAGTGTCAACTTTAAAAATTAACTAACTGATAATTTTATATTCATCTAAAGTGTCTCCCACTTACAGTTTATCACCATATAAAAGTGGGATATGTATATCTCTTTAAAAATATGTACGAGGAAAGTACACTAATTTTTTCGGATAAAGATGAGCAAAAATATTCCATCAAATAAAGCTGAAAAAACGAGCAGTGCCAACTTTTAAAAATTAAATTAACTAATAATTTTTATATTCACCTAAGGGTCCCCCACTTACAGTTTATCACCATATAAAAGTGGGATATGTATATCTCTATAAAAATATGTACGAGGAAATTACACTATTTTTTTCCGCTAAAGATGAGCTAAATATTCCCTCAAACAAAGCTGGAAAGATAGCAGTGTCAACTTTAAAATTAATTAACTAATAATTTTATATTCATCTAAAGTGTCCCCCACTTACAGTTTTATCACCATATAAAAGTGGGATATGTATATCTCTTTAAAAATATGTACGAGGAAAGTACACTAATTTTTTCCGCTAAAGATGAGCAAAATATTCCCTCAAACAAAGGTGGAAAGAGAGCAGTGTCCAACTTTAAAATTAATACAAATATTTTTATATTCATTAAAGGGTCCCCCACTTACAGTTTTATCACCATATAAAAGTGGTATATGTATATCTCTATAATATATGTACGAGGAAAGTACACCAATTTTTTTCGGATAAAGATGAGCAAAAATTATCTCTCAAATAAAGCTGAAAAAACGAGCAGTGCCAACTTGAAAATTAATTAACTAATAATTTTTTTACTCATCTAAAAGGGTCCCCCACTTACAGTTTTATCACCATATAAAAAGTGGGATATGTATATCTCTATAAAAATATGTACGAGGAAAAATACACTAATTTTTTCGGATAAAGATGAGCAAAAATATTCCCTCAAATAAAGCTGAAAAAACGAGAAGTGCCAACTTTAAAATTAATCAACTAATAATTTTTATGTTCATCTAAAGGGTCCCCCACTTTACAGTTTATCACCATATAAAAAGTGGGATATGTATATCTTTATAATATATGTACGAGGAAAAAAACACTAATTTTTCCGGATAAAGATGAGCAAAATATTCCCTCAAATAATGC
This sequence comes from Thermobia domestica, assembly GCF_964235325.1. Lineage (NCBI taxonomy): Eukaryota > Metazoa > Arthropoda > Insecta > Zygentoma > Lepismatidae > Thermobia > Thermobia domestica. The sequence goes on from NW_027656386.1 coordinate 1,709, forward strand.
TGAAAAAACGAGCAGTGCCAACTTTAAAATTAATTAACTAATAATTTTTATATTTATCTAAAGGGTCCCCTACTTACAGTTTTATCACCATATAAAAAGTGGGGATATGTATATCTCTATAAAATATGTACGAGGAAAAAGTACAACTAATTTTTTCGGATAAAGATGAGCAAAAATATTCCCTCAAATAAAGCTGAAAAACGAGCTGTGCCAACTTTAAAATTAATTAACTAATAATTTTTGTATTCATTTAAAGGGTCCCCACTTACAGTTTTATCACCATATAAAAAGTCGGATATGTATATCTCTATAAAATATGTACGAGGAAAAATACACTAATTTTTGGAATAAAGATGAGCAAAAATATTCCCTCAAAACAAAGTTGAAAAAACGAGCAGTGCCAACTTTAAAATTTATTAACTAGTAATTTTATATTCATCTAAAGTGCCCCCACTCACAGTTTATCACCATATAACAGTGGGATATGTATATCTCTATAAAATATGTACGAGGAAAATACACTAATTTTTCCGCTAAAGATGAGCAAAAATATTCCCCTCAAAACAAAGCTGGAAAGCGAGCAGTGTCAACTTTAAAATTAATTAACTAATAATTTTTATATTCATCTAAAGGGTCCCCCACCTACAGTTTTATCACCATATAAAAGTGGGATATGTATATCTCTATAATATATGTACGAGAAAGTTCACTAATTTTTTCGAAAAAAAGATGAGCGAAATATTCCGAAAAACAAAGCTAAAAAACGAGCAGTGCCAACTTTAAAATTAATTAACTAATAATTTTATATTCATCTAAAGGGTCCCCACTTACAGTTTTATCACCATATAAAAAGTGGGGATATGTATATCTCTATAAAATATGTACGAGAAAGTACACTAATTTTTCGAATAAAGATGAGCAAAAATATTCCCTCAAACAAAAGATGAAAAAACGAGCAGTGCCAACTTTAAAATTAATTAACTAATAATTTTATATTCATCTAAAAGGTCCCCCACTTACAGTTTTATCACCATATAAAAAGTGGTGTTTGTATATCTCTATAATATATGTACGAGAAAAAATACACTAATTTTTTCGGATAAAGATGAGAAAAAATTATCTCTCAAATTAAGCTGAAAAAACGAGGCAGTGCCAACTTTAAAATTAATTAACTAATAATTTTTTTACTCATCTAAAGGGTCCCCCACTTACAGTTTTATCACCGTATAAAAGTGGGATATGTATATCTCTATAAAAATATGTACGAGGAAAATACACTAATTTTTTCGGATAAAGATGAGCAAAAATATTCCCTCAAATAAAAGCTGAAAAAACGAGCAGTGCCAACTTTAAAAATTAATGAAACTAATAATTTTATGTTCATCTAAAGGGGTCCCCACTTACAGTTTTATCACCATATAAAAGTGGGAATATGTATGTCCTCTATAATATATGTACGAGGAAAAATACACTAATTTTCCGGATAAAGATGAGCAAAAATATTCCCTCAAATAAAGCTGAAAAAACGAGCAGTGCCAACATTAAAAATTAATTAACGTATAATTTTATATTTATCTAAAGGGTCCCCTACTTACAGTTTATCACCATATAAAAAGTGGGATATGTATATCTCTGTAAAAATATGTACGAGGAAAATACACTAATTTTTTCGGATAAAGATGAGCAAAAATATTCCCTCAAATAAAGTTGAAAAACGAGCAGTGCCAACTTTAAAATTAATTAAACTAATAATTTTATGTTCATCTAAAGGGTCCCCGCTTACAGTTTTATCACCATATAAAAAGTGGGATATGTATATCTCTATAATATATGTACGAGGAAAGAACCACTAATTTTTCCGGATAAAGATGAGCAAAAATATTCCCTCAAATAAAGCTGAAAAACGAGCAGTGCCAACTTTAAAAATTAATTAACTAATAATTTTTATATTTATCTAAAGGGTCCCTACTTACAGTTTATCACCATATAAAAAATGGGATATGTATATCTCTATAAAATATGTACGAGGAAAATACACTAACTTTTCGGATAAAGATGAGCAAAAATATTCCCTCAAAAAAAAGCTGAAAAAACGAGCAGTGCCAACTTTAAAAATTAATTAACTAATTATTTTATATTCATCTAAAGGGTCCCCCAATTACAGTTTATCACCATATAAAAAATGGGATATGTATATCTCTAAAAAAATATGTACGAGGAAAGTACACTAATTTTTCGGATAAAGATGAGAAAAAATATTCCCTCAAATAAAGCTGAAAAACGAGCAGTGCCAACTTTAAAATTAATTAACTAATAATTTAATGTTCATCTAAAGGGTCCCCCACTTACAAGTTATCACCATATAAAAAGTGGGATATGTATATCTCTATAATATATGTACGAGGAAAAGTACACTAATTTTTCCGGATAAAGATGAGCAAAAATATTCCCTCAAAATAAAGCTGAAAAACGAGCAGTGCCAACTTTAAAATTAATTAACTTATAATTTTATATTCATCTAAAGGGGTCCCCCACTTACAGTTTTATCACCATATAAAAGTGGGATATGTATATCTTTATAAAAATATGTACGAGGAAAAATACACTAATTTTTTCGGATAAAGATGAGCAAAAATATTCCCCTCAAATGAAGCTGAAAAAACGTGCTGTGCCAACTTTAAAATTAATTAACTAATAATCTCATATTCATCTAAAGTGTCCCCCCACTTACAGTTTTATCACTATATGAAAGTGGGATATGTATATCTCTATAAAAATATGTACGAGGAAAAATACACTAATTTTTTCCGCTAAAGATGAACAAAATATTCCCTCAAACAAAGCTGGAAAGAGAGCAGTGTCAACTTTAAAATTAACTAACTGATAATTTTATATTCATCTAAAGTGTCTCCACTTACAGTTTTATCACCATATAAAAGTGGGATATGTATATCTCTTTAAAATATGTACGAGGAAAGTACACTAATTTTTTCGGATAAAGATGAGCAAAATATTCCATCAAATAAAGCTGAAAAAACGAGCAGTGCCAATTTAAAATTAATTAACTAATAATTTTATATTCACCTAAGGGTCCCCCACTTACAGTTTATCACCATATAAAAGTGGGATATGTATATCTCTATAAAAATATGTACGAGGAAATTACACTAATTTTTTCCGCTAAAGATGAGCTAAATATTCCCTCAAACAAAGCTGGAAAGAGAGCAGTGTCAACTTTAAAAATTAATTATCTAATAATTTTATATTCATCTAAAGTGTCCCCACTTACAGTTTATCACCATATAAAAGTGGGATATGTATATCTCTTTAAAATATGTACGAGGAAAGTACACTAATTTTTTCCGCTAAAGATGAGCAAAATATTCCCTCAAACAAAGGTGGAAAGAGAGCAGTGTCAACTTTAAAATTAATACAAAATATTTTATACTCATTAAAGGGTCCCCCACTTACAGTTTATCACCATATAAAAGTGGTATATGTATATCTCTATAATATATGTACGAGGAAAGTACAGCAATTTTTTTCGGATAAAGATGAGCAAAATTATCTCTCAAATAAAGCTGAAAAACGAGCAGTGCCAACTTGAAAAATTAATTAACTAATAATTTTTTACTCATCTAAAGGGGTCCCCCACTTACAGTTTATCACCATATAAAAGTGGGATATGTATATCTCTATAAAAATATGTACGAGGAAAAATACACTAATTTTTTCGGATAAAGATGAGCAAAAATATTCCCTCAAATAAAGCTGAAAAAACGAGAAGTGCCAACTTTAAAAATTAATCAACTAATAATTTTTATGTTCATCTAAAGGGTCCCCACTTACAGTTTTATCACCATATAAAAAGTGGGATATGTATATCTTTATAATATATGTACGAGGAAAAAAACACTAATTTTTCCGGATAAAGATGAGCAAAAATATTCCCTCAAAATAAAGCTGAAAAAACGAGCAGTGCCAACTTTAAAATTAATTAACTAATAATTTTTATATTTATCTAAAGGGTCCCCTACTTACAGTTTTATCACCATATAAAAGTGGGGATATGTATATCTCTATAAAAATATGTACGAGGAAAAAGTACACTAATTTTTTCGGATAAAGATGAGCAAAATATTCCCTCAAATAAAGCTGAAAAAACGAGCAGTGCCAACTTTAAAAATTAATTAACTAATAATTTTTGTATTCATTTAAAGGGTCCCCACTTACAGTTTATCACCATATAAAAGTGGGATATGTATATCTCTATAAAATATGTACGAGGAAAAATACACTAATTTTTTGGAATAAAGATGAGCAAAAATATTCCCTCAAAACAAAGTTGAAAAACGAGCAGTGCCAACTTTAAAAATTAATTAACTAATAATTTTATATTCATCTAAAGTGCCCCCACTCACAGTTTATCACCATATAAAAAGTGGGATATGTATATCTCTATAAAATATGTACGAGGAAAATACACTAATTTTTTCCGCTAAAGATGAGCAAAATATTCCCTCAAACAAAGCTGGAAAGCGAGCAGTGTCAACTTTAAAATTAATAATCTAATAATTTTATATTCATCTAAAGGGTCCCCACCTACAGTTTTATCACCATATAAAAGTGGGATATGTATATCTCTATAATATATGTACGAGAAAGTTCACTAATTTTTTCGTAAAAAAGATGAGCGAAATATTCCGAAAAACAAAGCTAAAAAACGAGCAGTCCCCAACTTTAAAATTAATTAACTAATAATTTTTATATTCATCTAAAGGGTCCCCCACTTACAGTTTTATCACCATATAAAAAGTGGGATATGTATATCTTTATAAAATATGTAGGAGGAAAAATACACTAATTTTCCGGATAAAGATGAGCAAAATATTCCCTCAAATAAAGCTGAAAAAACGAGCAGTGCCAACTTTAAAATTAATTAACTAATAAATTTATATTCATCTAAAGGGTCTCCACTTACAGTTTATCACCATATAAAAGTGGGATATGTATATCTCTATAAAATATGTACGAGGAAAAAAACACTGATTTTTCGGATAAAGATGAGCAAAATATTCCCTCAAATGAAGCTGAAAAAACGTGCAGTGCCAACTTTAAAATTAATTAACTAAAATTTTTATATTCATTAAAGGGTCCCCCACTTACAGTTTATCACCATATAAAAAGTGGGATATGTATATCTCTATAAAGTATGTACGAAAAAGTACACTAATTTTTCGAATAAAGATGAGCAAAAATATTCCCTCAAACAAAAGCTGAAAAAACGAGCAGTGCCAACTTTAAAATTAATTAACTAATACTTTTATATTCACCTAAAGGTCCCCCACTTACAGTTTATCACCATATAAAAGTGGGATATGTATATCTCTATAAAATATGTACGAGGAAAAATACACTAATTTTTTCGGATAAAGATGAGCAAAAATATTCCCCTCAAATAAAGCTGAAAAAACGAGAAGTGCCAACTTTAAAAATTAATCAACTAATAATTTTTATGTTCATCTAAAGGGTCCCCCACTTACAGTTTTATCACCATATAAAAGTGGGATATGTATATCTTTATAATATATGTACGAGGAAAAAAACACTAATTTTCCGGATAAAGATGAGCAAAATATTCCCTCAAATAATGCTGAAAAAACGAGCAGTGCCAACTTTAAAATTAATTAACTAATAATTTTATATTTATCTAAAGGGTCCCTACTTACAGTTTTATCACCATATAAAAAGTGGGATATGTATATCTCTATAAAATATGTACGAAAAAAGTACACTAATTTTTTCGAATAAAGATGAGCAAAAATATTCCCTCAAAACAAAGCTGAAAAAACGAGCAGTGCCAACTTTAAAATTAATTAACTAATAATTTTATATTCACCTAAAGGTCCCCCACTTACAGTTTATCACCATATAAAAGTGGGATATGTATATCTCTATAAAATATGTACGAGGAAATTACACTAATTTTTTCCGCTAAAGATGAGCAAAAATATTCCCTCAAACAAAGCTGGAAAGAGAGCAGTGTCAACTTTAAAATTAATTAACTAATAATTTTTATATTCATTAAAGGGTCTCCACTTACAGTTTATCACCATATAAAAGTGGGATATGTATATCTGTATAAAGTATGACGAGAAAGTACACTAATTTTTTCGAATAAAGATGAGCAAAGTATTCCCTCAAACAAAGCTGAAAAAACGAGCAGTGCCAACTTTAAAATTAATTAACTAATAATTTTTATATTCATCTAAAAAGGTCCCCCACTTACAGTTTATCACCATATAAAAAGTGGGATATGTATATCTCTTTAAAAATATGTACGAGGAAAGTACACTAATTTTTTCCGCTAAAGAGGAGCAAAATATTCCCTCAAACAAAGGAGGAAAGAGAGCAGTGTCAACTTTAAAAATTAATACTAATATTTTATATTCATTAAAGGGTTTCCAATTACAGTTTTATCACCATATAAAAGTGGGGATATGTATATCTCTATAAAAATATGTACGAGGAAAATACACTAATTTTTCGAATAAAGATGAGCAAAATATTCCCTCAAATAAAGCTGAAAAACGAGCAGTGCCAACTTTAAAATTAATTAACTAATAATTTTATATTCATCTAAAGGGTCCCCACTTACAGTTTATCACCATATAAAAGTGGGATATGTATATCTCTATAAAATATGTACGAGGAAAATACACTAATTTTTGGAATAAAGATGAGCAAAATATTCCCTCAAACAAAGTTGAACAACGAGCAGTGCCAACTTTAAAATTTATTAACTATTAATATTATATTCATCTAAAGTGTCCCCACTCACAGTTTATCACCATATAAAAGTGGGATATGTATATCTCTATAAAATATGTACGAGGAAAATACACTAATTTTTCAGCTAAAGATGAGCAAAATATTCCCTCAAACAAAGCTGGAAAGCGAGCAGTGTCAACTTTAAAATTAGTAATCTAATAATTTTATATTCATCTAAAGGGTCCCCACTTACAGTTTATCGCCATATAAAAGTGGGATATGTATATCTCTATAAAATATGTACGAGGAAAATACACTAATTTTTAGGATAAAGATGAGCAAAATATTGCCTCAAATAAAGCTGAAAAACCAACAGTGCCTATTTTAAAATTAATTACCTAATAATTTTATATTCATCTAAAGGGTCCCCACTTACAGTTTATCACCATATAAAAGTGGGATATGTATATCTCTATAATATATGTACGAGAAAGTACACTAATTTTTCGAATAAAGATTGTCAAAATATTCCGTAAAACAAAGCTGAAAAACGAGCAGTGCCAACTTTAAAATTAATAATCTAATAATTTTATATTCATCTAAAGGGTCCCCACTTACAGTTTATCACCATATAAAAGTGGGATTGTATATCTCTAAAAAATATGTACGAGGAAAATACACTAATTTTCCGGATAAAGATGAGCAAAATATTCCCTCAAATAAAGCTGAAAAACGAGCAGTGCCAACTTTAAAATTAATTAACTAATAATTTTATATTCATCTAAAGGGTCTCCACTTACAGTTTATCATCATATAAAAGTGGGATATGTATATCTCTATAAAATATGTACGAGGAAAACACACTAATTTTTCGGATAAAGATGAGCAAAATATTCCCTCAAATGAAGCTGAAAAACGTGCAGTGCCAACTTTAAAATTAAATAACTAATAATTTTATATTCATCTAAAAGGTCGCCACTTACAGTTTATTACCATATAAAAGTGGTATATGTATATCTCTATAATATATGTACGAGGAAAATACACTAATTTTTCGGATAAAAATGAGCAAAATTATCTCTCAAATAAAGCTGAAAAACGAGCAGTGCCAACTTTAAAATTAATTAACTAATAATTTATGTTCATCTAAAGGGTCCCCACTTACAGTTTATCACCGTATAAAAGTGGGATATGTATATCTCTATAAAATATGTACGAGGAAAATACACTAATTTTTCGGATAAAGATGAGCAAAATATTCCCTCAAATAAAGCTGAAAAACGAGCAGTGCCAACTTTAAAATTAATTAACTAATAATTTTATATTCACCTAAAGGTCACCACTTACAGTCTATCACCATATAAAAGTGGGATATGTATATCTCTATAAAATATGTACGAGGAAATTACACTAATTTTTCCGCTAAAGATGAGCAAAATATTCCCTCAAACAAACCTGGAAAGAGAGCAGTGTCAACTTTAAAATTAATTAACTAATAATTTATATTCATTAAAGGGTCTCCACTTACAGTTTATCACCATATAAAGTGGGATATGTATATCTCTATAAAGTATGTACGAGAAAGTACACTAATTTTTCGAATAAAGATGAGCAAAATATTCCCTCAAACAAAGCTGAAAAACGAGCAGTGCCAACTTTAAAATTAATTAACTAATAATTTTATATTCATCTAAAAGGTCCCCACTTACAGTTTATCACCATATAAAAGTGGGATATGTATATCTCTTTAAAATACGTACGAGGAAAGTACACTAATTTTTCCGCTAAAGAGGAGCAAAATATTCCCTCAAACAAAGCAGGAAAGAGAGCAGTGTCAACTTTAAAATTAATACTAATATTTTATATTAATTAAAGGGTTCCCAATTACAGTTTATCACCATATAAAAGTGGGATATGTATATCTCTATAAAATATGTACGAGAAAGTACACTAATTTTTCGAATAAAGATGAGCAAAATATTCCCTCAAATAAAGCTGAAAAACGAGCAGTGCCAACTTTAAAATTAATTAACTAATAATTTTATATTCATCTAAAGGGTCCCCACTTACAGTTTATCACCATATAAAAGTGGGATATGTATATCTCTTTAAAATATGTACGAGGAAAGTACACTAATTTTTCCGCTAAAGAGGAGCAAAATATTCCCTCAAACAAACGAGGAAAGAGAGCAGTGTCAACTTTAAAATTAATACTAATATTTTATATTCATTAAAGTGTTCCCAATTACAGTTTATCACCATATAAAAGTGGGATATGTATATCTCTATAAAATATGTACGAGAAAGTACACTAATTTTTCGAATAAAGATGAGCAAAATATTCCCTCAAATAAAGCTGAAAAACGAGCAGTGCCAACTTTAAAATTAATTAACTAATAATTTTATATTCATCTAAAGGGTCCCCACTTACAGTTTATCACCATATAAAAGTGGGATATGTATATCTCTATAAAATATGTACGAGGAAAATACACTAATTTTTGAATAAAAATGAGCAAAATATTCCCTCAAACAAAGTTGAAAAACGAGCAGTGCCAACTTTAAAATTTATTAACTATTAATATTATATTCATCTAAAGTGTCCCCACTCACAGTTTATCACCATATAAAAGTGGGATATGTATATCTCTATAAAATATGTACGAGGAAAATACACTAATTTTTCCGCTAAAGATGAGCAAAATATTCCCTCAAACAAAGCTCGAAAGCGAGCAGTGTCAACTTTAAAATTAATAATCTAATAATTTTATGATCATCTAAAGGGTCCCCACTTACAGTTTATCGCCATATAAAAGTGGGATATGTATATCTCTATAAAATATGTACGAGGAAAATACACTAATTTTCCGGATAAAGATGAGCAAAATATTCCCTCAAATAAAGCTGAAAAACGAGTAGTGCCAACTTTAAAATTAATTAACTAATAATTTTATATTCATCTAAAGGGTCTCCACTTACAGTTTATCACCATATAAAAGTGGGATATGTATATCTCTATAAAATATGTACGAGGAAAATACACTAATTTTTCGGATAAAGATGAGCAAAATATTCCCTCAAATGAAGCTGAAAAACGTGCAGTGCCAACTTTAAAATTAAATAACTAATAGTTTTATATTCATCTAAAAGGTCGCCACTTACAGTTTATTACCATATAAAAGTGGTATATGTATATCTCTATAATATATGTACGAGGAAAATACACTAATTTTTCGGATAAAAATGAGCAAAATTATCTCTCAAATAAAGCTGAAAAACGAGCAGTGCCAACTTTAAAATTAATTAACTAATAATTTTATGTTCATCTAAGGGGTCCCCACTTACAGTTTATCACCGTATAAAAGTGGGATATGTATATCTCTATAAAATATGTACGAGGAAAATACACTAATTTTTCGGATAAAGATGAGCAAAATATTCCCTCAAATAAAGCTGAAAAACGAGCAGTGCCAACTTTAAAATTAATTAACTAATAATTTTATTTTCACCTAAAGGTCCCCACTTACAGTTTATCACCATATAAAAGTGGGATATGTATATCTCTATAAAATATGTACGAGGAAATTACACTAATTTTTCCGCTAAAGATGAGCAAAATATTCCCTCAAACAAACCTGGAAAGAGAGCAGTGTCAACTTTAAAATTAATTAACTAATAATTTTATATTCATTAAAGGGTCTCCACTTACAGTTTATCACCATATAAAAGTGGGATATGTATATCTCTATAAAGTATGTACGAGAAAGTACACTAATTTTTCGAATAAAGATGAGCAAAATATTCCCTCAAACAAAGCTGAAAAACGAGCAGTGCCAACTTTAAAATTAATTAACTAATAATTTTATATTCATCTAAAAGGTCCCCACTTACAGTTTATCACCATATAAAAGTGGGATATGTATATCTTTTTAAAATATGTACGAGGAAAGTACACTAATTTTTCCGCTAAAGAGGAGCAAAATATTCCCTCAAACAAAGGAGGAAAGAGAGCAATGTCAACTTTAAAATTAATACTAATATTTTATATTCATTAAAGGGTTCCCAATTACAGTTTATCACCATATAAAAGTGGGATATGTATATCTCTATAAAATATGTACGAGAAAGTACACTAATTTTTCGAATAAAGATGAGCAAAATATTCCCTCAAATAAAGCTGAAAAACGAGCAGTGCCAACTTTAAAATTAATTAACTAATAATTTTATGTTCATCTAAAGGGTCCCCACTTACAGTTTATCACCGTATAAAAGTGGGATATGTATATCTCTATAAAATATGTACGAGGAAAATACACTAATTTTTCGGATAAAGATGAGCAAAATATTCCCTCAAATAAAGCTGAAAAACGAGCAGTGCCAACTTTAAAATTAATTAACTAATAATTTTATTTTCACCTAAAGGTCCCCACTTACAGTTTATCACCATATAAAAGTGGGATATGTATATCTCTATAAAATATGTACGAGGAAAGTACACTAATTTTTCCGCTAAAGAGGAGCAAAATATTCCCTCAAACAAAGGAGGAAAGAGAGCAGTGTCAACTTTAAAATTAATACTAATATTTTATATTCATTAAAGGGTTCCCAATTACAGTTTATCACCATATAAAAGTGGGATATGTATATTTCTATAAAATATGTACGAGGAAAATACACTAATTTTTAGGATAAAGATGAGCAAAATATTGCCTCAAATAAAGCTGAAAAACGAACAGTGCCAACTTTAAAATTAATTACCTAATAATTTTATATTCATCTAAAGGGTCCCCACTTACAGTTTATCACCATATAAAAGTGGAATATGTATATCTCTATAATATATGTACGAGAAAGTACACTAATTTTTCGAATAAAGATGAGCAAAATATTCCGTAAAACAAAGCTGAAAAACGAGCAGTGCCAACTTTAAAATTAATAATCTAATAATTTTATATTCATCTAAAGGGTCCCCACTTACAGTTTATCACAATATAAAAGTGGGATATGTATATCTCTAAAAAATATGTACGAGGAAAATACACTAATTTTCCGGATAAAGATGAGCAAAATATTCCCTCAAATAAAGCTGAAAAACGAGCAGTGCCAACTTTAAAATTAATTAACTAATAATTTTATATTCATCTAAAGGGTCTCCACTTACAGTTTATCACCATATAAAAGTGGGATATGTATATCTCTATAAAATATGTACGAGGAAAATACACTAATTTTTCGGATAAAGATGAGCAAAATATTCCCTCAAATGAAACTGAAAAACGTGCAGTGCCAACTTTAAAATTAAATAACTAAAAATTTTATATTCATCTAAAGGTCCCCACTTACAGTTTATCACCATATAAAAGTGGGATATGTATATCTCTATAAAATATGTACGAGGAAATTACACTAATTTTTCCGCTAAAGATGAGCAAAATATTCCCTCAAACAAAGCTGGAAAGAGAGCAGTGACAACTTTCAAATTATTAATCTAATAATTTTATATTCATCTAAAGGGTCTCCACTTACAGTTTATCACCATATAAAAGTGGGATATGTATATCTCTATAAAATATGTACGAGGAAAAAACACTGATTTTTCGGATAAAGATGAGCAAAATATTCCCTCAAATGAAGCTGAAAAACGTGCAGTGCCAACTTTAAAATTAATTAACTAAAATTTTATATTCATTAAAGGGTCCCCACTTACAGTTTATCACCGTATAAAAGTGGGATATGTATATTTCTATAAAATATGTACGAGGAAAATACACTAATTTTTCGGATAAAGATGAGCAAAATATTCCCTCAAATAAAGCTGAAAAACGAGCAGTGCCAACTTTAAAATAATTAACTAATAATTTTATATTCACCTAAAGGTCCCCACTTACAGTTTATCACCATATAAAAGTGGGATATGTATATCTCTATAAAATATGTACGAGGAAATTACACTAATTTTTCCGCTAAAGATGAGCAAAATATTCCCTCAAACAAAGCTGGAAAGAGAGCAGTGCCAACTTTAAAATTAATTAACTAATAATTTTATATTCATTAAAGGGTCTCCACTTACAGTTTATCACCATATAAAAGTGGGATATGTATATCTCTTTAAAATATGTACGAGGAAAGTACACTAATTTTTCCGCTAAAGAGGAGCAAAATATTCCCTCAAACAAAGGAGGAAAGAGAGCAGTGTCAACTTTAAAATTAATACTAATATTTTATATTCATTAAAGGGTTCCCAATTACAGTTTATCACCATATAAAAGTGGGATATGTATATCTCTATAAAATATGTACGAGAAAGTACACTAATTTTTCGAATAAAGATGAGCAAAATATTCCCTCAAATAAAGCTGAAAAACGAGCAGTGGCAACTTTAAAATTAATTAACTAATAATTTTATATTCATCTAAAGGGTCCCCATTTACAGTTTATCACCATATAAAAGTGGGATATGTATATCTCTATAAAATATGTACGAGGAAAATACACTAATTTTTGGAATAAAGATGAGCAAAATATTCCCTCAAACAAAGTTGAAAAACGAGCAGTGCCAACTTTAAAATTTATTAACTATTAATATTATATTCATCTAAAGTGTCCCCACTCACAGTTTATCACCATATAAAAGTGGGATATGTATATCTCTATAAAATATGTACGAGGAAAATACACTAATTTTTCCGCTAAAGATGAGCAAAATATTCCCTCAAACAAAGCCGGAAAGCGAGCAGTGTCAACTTTAAAATTAATAATCTAATAATTTTATATTCATCTAAAGGGTCCCCACTTACAGTTTATCACCATATAAAAGTGGGATATGTATATCTCTGTAAAATATGTACGAGGAAAATACACTAATTTTTAGGATAAAGATGAGCAAAATATTGCCTCAAATAAAGCTGAAAAACGAACAGTGCCAACTTTAAAATTAATTACCTAATAATTTTATATTCATCTAAAGGGACCCCACTTACAGTTTATCACCATATAAAAGTGGGATATGTATATCTCTATAATATATGTACGAGAAAGTACACTAATTTTTCGAATAAAGATGAGCAAAATATTCCGTAAAACAAAGCTGAAAAACGAGCAGTGCCAACTTTAAAATTAATAATCTAATAATTTTATATTCATCTAAAGGGTCCCCACTTACAGTTTATCACCATATAAAAGTGGGATATGTATATTTCTAAAAAATATGTACGAGGAAAATACACTAATTTTTCGGATAAAGATGAGCAAAATATTCCCTCAAATAAAGCTGAAAAACGAGCAGTGCCAACTTTAAAATAATTAACTAATAATTTTATGTTCATCTAAAGGGTCCCCACTTACAGTTTATCACCATATAAAAGTGGGATATGTATATCTCTATAAAATATGTACGAGGAAAATACACTAATTTTTCGGATAAAGATGAGCAAAATATTCCCTCAAATGAAGCTGAAAAACGTGCAGTGCCAACTTTAAAATTAAATAACTAATAATTTTATATTCATCTAAAAGGACGCCACTTACAGTTTATTACCATATAAAAGTGGTATATGTATATCTCTATAATATATGTACGAGGAAAATACACTAATTTTTCGGATAAAAATGAGCAAAATTATCTCTCAAATAAAGCTGAAAAACGAGCAGTGCCAACTTTAAAATTAATTAACTAATAATTTTATGTTCATCTAAAGGGTCCCCACTTACAGTTTATCACCGTATAAAAGTGGGATTTGTATATCTCTATAAAATATGTACGAGGAAAATACACTAATTTTTCGGATAAAGATGAGCAAAATATTCCCTCAAATAAAGCTGAAAAACGAGCAGTGCCAACTTTAAAATTAATTAACTAATAATTTTATATTCACCTAAAGGTCCCCACTTACAGTTTATCACCATATAAAAGTGGGATATGTATATCTCTATAAAATATGTACGAGGAAATTACACTAATTTTTCCGCTAAAGATGAGCAAAATATTCCCTCAAACAAAGCTGGAAAGAGAGCAGTGCCAACTTTAAAATTAATTAACTAATAATTTTATATTCATTAAATGGTCTCCACTTACAGTTTATCACCATATGAAAGTGGGATATGTATATCTCTATAAAGTATGTACGAGAAAGTACACTAATTTTTCGAATAAAGATGAGCAAAATATTCCCTCAAACAAAGCTGAAAAACGAGCAGTGCCAACTGTAAAATTAATTAACTAATAATTTTATATTCATCTAAAAGGTCCCCACTTACAGTTTATCACCATATAAAAGTGGGATATGTATATCTCTTTAAAATATGTACGAGGAAAGTACACTAATTTTTCCGCTAAAGAGGAGCAAAATATTCCCTCAAACAAAGGAGGAAAGAGAGCAGTGTCAACTTTAAAATTAATACTAATATTTTATATTCATTAAAGGGTTCCCAATTACAGTTTATCACCATATAAAAGTGGGATATGTATATCTCTATAAAAAATGTACGAGAAAGTACACTAATTTTTCGAATAAAGATGAGCAAAATATTCCCTCAAATAAAGCTGAAAAACGAGCAGTGGCAACTTTAAAATTAATTAACTAATAATTTTATATTCATCTAAAGGGTCCCCACTTACAGTTTATCACCATATAAAAGTGGGATATGTATATCTCTATAAAATATGTACGAGGAAAATACACTAATTTTTGGAATAAAGATGAGCAAAATATTCCCTCAAACAAAGTTGAAAAACGAGCAGTGCCAACTTTAAAATTTATTAACTATTAATATTATATTCATCTAAAGTGTCCCCACTCACAGTTTATCACCATATAAAAGTGGGATATGTATATCTCTATAAAATATGTACGAGGAAAATACACTAATTTTTCCGCTAAAGATGAGCAAAATATTCCCTCAAACAAAGCTGGAAAGCGAGCAGTGTCAACTTTAAAATTAATAATCTAATAATTTTATATTCATCTAAAGGGTCCCCACTTACAGTTTATCACCATATAAAAGTGGGATATGTATATCTCTATAAAATATGTACGAGGAAAATACACTAATTTTTAGGATAAAGATGAGCAAAATATTGTCTCAAATAAAGCTGAAAAACGAAAAGTGCCAACTTTAAAATTAATTACCTAATAATTTTATATTCATCTAAAGGGTCCCCACTTACAGTTTATCACCATATAAAAGTGGGATATGTATATCTCTATAATATATGTACGAGAAAGTACACTAATTTTTCGAATAAAGATGAGCAAAATATTCCGTAAAACAAAGCTGAAAAATGAGCAGTGCCAACTTTAAAATTAATAATCTAATAATTTTATATTCATCTAAAGGGTCCCCACTTACAGTTTATCACCATAAAAAAGTGGGATATGTATATCTCTAAAAAATATGTACGAGGAAAATACACTAATTTTCCGGATAAAGATGAGCAAAATATTCCCTCAAATAAAGCTGAAAAACGAGCAGTGCCAACTTTAAAATTAATTAACTAATAATTCTATATTCACCTAAAGGTCCCCACTTACAGTTTATCACCATATAAAAGTGGGATATGTATATCTCTATAAAATATGTACGAGGAAATTACACAAATTTTCCCGCTAAAGATGAGCAAAATATTCCCTCAAACAAAGCTGGAAAGAGAGCAGTGTCACCTTTAAAATTAATTAACTAATAATTTTATATTCATTAAAGGGTCTCCACTTACAGTTTATCACCATATAAAAGTGGGATATGTATATCTCTATAAAGTATGTACGAGAAAGTACACTAATTTTTCGAATAAAGATGAGCAAAATATTCCCTCAAACAAAGCTGAAAAACGAGCAGTGCCAACTTTAAAATTAATTAACTAATAATTTTATATTCATCTAAAAGGTCCCCACTTACAGTTTATCACCATATAAAAGTGAAATATGTATATCTCTTTCAAATATGTACGAGGAAAGTACACTAATTTTTCCGCTAAAGAGGAGCAAAATATTCCCTCAAACAAAGGAGGAAAGAGAGCAGTGTCAACTTTAAAATTAATACTAATATTTTATATTCATTAAAGGGTTCCCAATTACAGTTTATCACCATATAAAAGTGGGATATGTATATCTCTATAAAATATGTACGAGGAAAATACACTAATTTTTAGGATAAAGATGAGCAAAATATTGCCTCAAATAAAGCTGAAAAACGAACAGTGCCAACTTTAAAATTAATTACCTAATAATTTTATATTCATCTAAAGGGTCCCCACTTACAGTTTATCACCATATAAAAGTGGGATATGTATATCTCTATAATATATGTACGAGAAAGTACACTAATTTTTCGAATAAAGATGAGCAAAATATTCCGTAAAACAAAGCTGAAAAACGAGCAGTGCCAACTTTAAAATTAATAATCTAATAATTTTATATTCATCTAAAGGGTCCCCACTTACAGTTTATCACAATATAAAAGTGGGATATGTATATCTCTAAAAAATATGTACGAGGAAAATACACTAATTTTCCGGATAAAGATGAGCAAAATATTCCCTCAAATAAAGCTGAAAAACGAGCAGTGCCAACTTTAAAATTAATTAACTAATAATTTTATATTCATCTAAAGGGTCTCCACTTACAGTTTATCACCATATGAAAGTGGGATATGTATATCTCTATAAAATATGTACGAGGAAAATACACTAATTTTTCGGATAAAGATGAGCAAAATATTCCCTCAAATGAAGCTGAAAAACGTGCAGTGCCAACTTTAAAATTAAATAACTAATAATTTTATATTCATCTAAAGGTCCCCACTTACAGTTTATCACCATATAAAAGTGGGATATGTATATCTCTATAAAATATGTACGAGGAAAATACACTAATTTTTGGAATAAAGATGAGCAAAATATTCCCTCAAACAAAGTTGAAAAACGAGCAGTGCCAACTTTAAAATTTATTAACTATTAATATTATATTCATCTAAAGTGTCCCCACTCACAGTTTATCACCATATAAAAGTGGGATATGTATATCTCTATAAAATATGTACGAGGAAAATACACTAATTTTTCCGCTAAAGATGAGCAAAATATTCCCTCAAACAAAGCTGGAAAGCGAGCAGTGTCAACTTTAAAATTAATAATCTAATAATTTTATATTCATCTAAAGGGTCCCCACTTACAGTTTATCACCATATAAAAGTGGGATATGTATATCTCTATAAAATATGTACGAGGAAAATACACTAATTTTTAGGATAAAGATGAGCAAAATATTGCCTCAAAAAAAGCTGAAAAACGAACAGTGCCAACTTTAAAATTAATTACCTAATAATTTTATATTCATCTAAAGGGTCTCCACTTACATTTTATCACCATATAAAAGTGGGATATGTATATCTCTATAATATATGTACGAGAAAGTACACTAATTTTTCGAATAAAGATGAGCAAAATATTCCGTAAAACAAAGCTGAAAAACGAGCAGTGCCAACTTTAAAATTAATAATCTAATAATTTTATATTCATCTAAAGGGTCCCCACTTACAGTTTATCACCATATAAAAGTGGGATATGTATATCTCTAAAAAAATATGTACGAGGAAAATACACTAATTTTTCGGATAAAAATGAGCAAAATTATCTCTCAAATAAAGCTGAAAAACGAGCAGTGCCAACTTTAAAATTAATTAACTAATAATTTTATGTTCATCTAAAGGGTCCCCACTTACAGTTTATCACCGTATAAAAGTGGGATATGTATATCTCTATAAAATATGTACGAGGAAAATACACTAATTTTTCGGATAAAGATGAGCAAAATATTCCCTCAAATAAAGCTGAAAAACGAGCAGTGCCAACTTTAAAATTAATTAACTAATAATTTTATATTCACCTAAAGGTCCCCACTTACAGTTTATCACCATATAAAAGTGGGATATGTATATCTCTATAAAATATGTACGAGGAAATTACACAAATTTTTCCGCTAAAGATGAGCAAAATATTCCCTCAAACAAAGCTGGAAAGAGAGCAGTGTCAACTTTAAAATTAATTAACTAATAATTTTATATTCATTAAAGGGTCTCCACTTACAGTTTATCACCATATAAAAGTGGGATATGTATATCTCTATAAAGTATGTACGAGAAAGTACACTAATTTTTCGAATAAAGATGAGCAAAATATTCCCTCAAACAAAGCTGAAAAACGAGCAGTGCCAACTTTAAAATTAATTAACTAATAATTTTATATTCATCTAAAAGGTCCCCACTTACAGTTTATCACCATATAAAGGTGAAATATGTATATCTCTTTAAAATATGTACGAGGAAAGTACACTAATTTTTCCGCTAAAGAGGAGCAAAATATTCCCTCAAACAAAGGAGGAAAGAGAGCAGTGTCAACTTTAAAATTAATACTAATATTTTATATTCATTAAAGGGTTCCCAATTACAGTTTATCACCATATAAAAGTGGGATATGTATATCTCTATAAAATATGTACGAGGAAAATACACTAATTTTTAGGATAAAGATGAGCAAAATATTGCCTCAAATAAAGCTGAAAAACGAACAGTGCCAACTTTAAAATTAATTACCTAATAATTTTATATTCATCTAAAGGGTCCCCACTTACAGTTTATCACCATATAAAAGTGGGATATGTATATCTCTATAATATATGTACGAGAAAGTACACTAATTTTTCGAATAAAGATGAGCAAAATGTTCCGTAAAACAAAGCTGAAAAACGAGCAGTGCCAACTTTAAAATTAATAATCTAATAATTTTATATTCATCTAAAGGGTCCCCACTTACAGTTTATCGCAATATAAAAGTGGGATATGTATATCTCTAAAAAATATGTACGAAAAAAATACACTAATTTTCCGGATAAAGATGAGCAAAATATTCCCTCAAATAAAGCTGAAAAACGAGCAGTGCCAACTTTAAAATTAATTAACTAATAATTTTATATTCATCTAAAGGGTCTCCACTTACAGTTTATCACCATATAAAAGTGGGATATGTATATCTCTATAAAATATGTACGAGGAAAATACACTAATTTTTAGGATAAAGATGAGCAAAATATTGCCTCAAAAAAAGCTGAAAAACGAACAGTGCCAACTTTAAAATTAATTACCTAATAATTTTATATTCATCTAAAGGGTCTCCACTTACAGTTTATCACCATATAAAAGTGGGATATGTATATCTCTATAATATATGTACGAGAAAGTACACTAATTTTTCGAATAAAGATGAGCAAAATATTCCGTAAAACAAAGCTGAAAAACGAGCAGTGCCAACTTTAAAATTAATAATCTAATAATTTTATATTCATCTAAAGGGTCCCCACTTACAGTTTATCACCATATAAAAGTGGGATATGTATATCTCTAAAAAATATGTACGAGGAAAATACACTAATTTTTCGGATAAAAATGAGCAAAATTATCTCTCAAATAAAGCTGAAAAACGAGCAGTTCCAACTTTAAAATTAATTAACTAATAATTTTATGTTCATCTAAAGGGTCCCCACTTACAGTTTATCACCGTATAAAAGTGAGATATGTATATATCTATAAAATATGTACGAGGAAAATACACTAATTTTTCGGATAAAGATGAGCAAAATATTCCCTCAAATAAAGCTGAAAAACGAGCAGTGCCAACTTTAAAATTAATTAACTAATAATTTTATATTCACCTAAAGGTCCCCACTTACAGTTTATCACCATATAAAAGTGGGATATGTATATCTCTATAAAATATGTACGAGGAAATTACACAAATTTTTCCGCTAAAGATGAGCAAAATACTCCCTCAAACAAAGCTGGAAAGAGAGCAGTGTCAACTTTAAAATTAATTAACTAATAATTTGATATTCATTAAAGGGTCTCCACTTACAGTTTATCACCATATAAAAGTGGGATATGTATATCTCTATAAAGTATGTACGAGAAAGTACACTAATTTTTCGAATAAAGATGAGCAAAATATTCCCTCAAACAAAGCTGAAAAACGAGCAGTGCCAACTTTAAAATTAATTAACTAATAATTTTATATTCATCTAAAAGGTCCCCACTTACAGTTTATCACCATATAAAAGTGAAATATGTATATCTCTTTAAAATATGTACGAGGAAAGTACTCTAATTTTTTCGCTAAAGAGGAGCAAAATATTCCCTCAAACAAAGGAGGAAAGAGAGCAGTGTCAACTTTAAAATTAATACTAATATTTTATATTCATTAAAGGGTTCCCAATTACAGTTTATCACCATATAAAAGTGGGATATGTATATCTCTATAAAATATGTACGAGGAAAATACACTAATTTTTAGGATAAAGATGAGCAAAATATTGCCTCAAATAAAGCTGAAAAACGAACAGTGCCAACTTTAAAATTAATTACCTAATAATTTTATATTCATCTAAAGGGTCCCCACTTACAGTTTATCACCATATAAAAGTGGGATATGTATATCTCTATAATATATGTACGAGAAAGTACACTAATTTTTCGAATAAAGATGAGCAAAATATTCCGTAAAACAAAGCTGAAAAACGAGCAGTGCCAACTTTAAAATTAATAATCTAATAATTTTATATTCATCTAAAGGGTCCCCACTTACAGTTTATCACAATATAAAAGTGGGATATGTATATCTCTAAAAAATATGTACGAGGAAAATACACTAATTTTCCGGATAAAGATGAGCAAAATATTCCCTCAAATAAAGCTGAAAAACGAGCAGTGCCAACTTTAAAATTAATTAACTAATAATTTTATATTCATCTAAAGGGTCTCCACTTACAGTTTATCACCATATAAAAGTGGGATATGTATATCTCTATAAAATATGTACGAGGAAAATACACTAATTTTTCGGATAAAGATGAGCAAAATATTCCCTCAAATGAAGCTGAAAAACGTGCAGTGCCAACTTTAAAATTAAATAACTAATAATTTTATATTCATCTAAAGGTCCCCACTTACAGTTTATCACCATATAAAAGTGGGATATGTATATCTCTATAAAATATGTACGAGGAAAATACACTAATTTTTGGAATAAAGATGAGCAAAATATTCCCTCAAACAAAGTTGAAAAACGAGCAGTGCCAACTTTAAAATTTATTAACTATTAATATTATATTCATTTAAAGTGTCCCCACTCACAGTTTATCACCATATAAAAGTGGGATATGTATATCTCTATAAAATATGTACGAGGAAAATACACTAATTTTTCCGCTAAAGATGAGCAAAATATTCCCTCAAACAAAGCTAGAAAGCGAGCAGTGTCAACTTTAAAATTAATAATCTAATAATTTTATATTCATCTAAAGGGTCCCCACTTACAGTTTATCACCATATAAAAGTGGGATATGTATATCTCTATAAAATATGTACGAGGAAAATACACTAATTTTTAGGATAAAGATGAGCAAAATATTGCCTCAAAAAAAGCTGAAAAACGAACAGTGCCAACTTTAAAATTAATTACCTAATAATTTTATATTCATCTAAAGGGTCTGCACTTACAGTTTATCACCATATAAAAGTGGGATATGTATATCTCTATAAAACATGTACGAGGAAAATACACTAATTTTTCGGATAAAGATGAGCAAAATATTCCCTCAAATGAAGCTGAAAAACGTGCAGTGCCAACTTTAAAATTAAATAACTAATAATTTTATATTCATCTAAAAGGTCGCCACTTACAGTTTATTACCATATAAAAGTGGTATATGTATATCTCTATAATATATGTACGAGGAAAATACACTAATTTTTCGGATAAAAATGAGCAAAATTATCTCTCAAATAAAGCTGAAAAACGAGCAGTGCCAACTTTAAAATTAATTAACTAATAATTTTATGTTCATCTAAAGGGTCCCCACTTACAGTTTATCACCGTATAAAAGTGGGATATGTATATCTCTATAAAATATGTACGAGGAAAATACACTAATTTTTCGGATAAAGATGAGCAAAATATTCCCTCAAATAAAGCTGAAAAACGAGCAGTGCCAACTTTAAAATTAATTAACTAATAATTTTATATTCACCTAAAGGTCCCCACTTACAGTTTATCACCATATAAAAGTGGGATATGTATATCTCTATAAAATATGTACGAGGAAATTACACTAATTTTTCCGCTAAAGATGAGCAAAATATTCCCTCAAACAAAGCTGGAAAGAGAGCAGTGTCAACTTTAAAATTAATTAACTAATAATTTTATATTCATTAAAGGGGCCCCACTTACAGTTTATCACCATATAAAAGTGGGATATGTATATCTCTATAAAATATGTACGAGAAAGTACACTAATTTTTCGAATAAAGATGAGCAAAATATTCCCTCAAACAAAGCTGAAAAACGAGCAGTGCTAACTTTAAAATTAATAATCTAATAATTTTATATTCATCTACAGGGTCCCCACTTACAGTTTATCACCTTATAAAAGTGGTGTTTGTATATCTCTATGATATATGTACGAGGAAAATACACTAATTTTTCGGATAAAGATGAGAAAAATTATCTCTCAAATAAAGCTGAAAAACGAGCAGTGCCAACTTTAAAATTAATTAACTAATAATTTTATATTCATCTAAAGGGTCCCCACTTACAGTTTATCACCGTATAAAAGTGGGATATGTATATCTCTATAAAATATGTACGAGGAAAATACACTAATTTTTCGGATAAAGATGAGCAAAATATTCCCTCAAATAAAGCTGAAAAACGAGCAGTGCCAACTTTAAAATTAATGAACTAATAATTTTATGATCATCTAAAGGGTCCCCACTTACAGTTTATCACCATATAAAAGTGGGATATGTATGTCTCTATAATATATGTACGAGGAAAATACACTAATTTTCCGGATAAAGATGAGCAAAATATTCCCTCAAATAAAGCTGAAAAACGAGCAGCGCCAACATTAAAATTAATTAACGTATAATTTTATATTTATCTAAAGGGTCCCTACTTACAGTTTATCACCATATAAAAGTGGGATATGTATATCTCTGTAAAATATGTACGAGGAAAATACACTAATTTTTCGGATAAAGATGAGCAAAATATTCCCTCAAACAAAGCTGGATAGAGAGCAGTGTCAACTTTAAAATTAATTAACTGATAATTTTATATTCATCTAAAGTGTCTCCACTTACAGTTTATCACCATATAAAAGTGGGATATGTATATCTCTTTAAAATATGTACGAGGAAATTACACTAATTTTTCCGCTAAAGATGAGCAAAATATTCCCTCAAACAAAGCTGGAAAGAGAGCAGTGTCAACTTTAAAATTAATAATCTAATAATTTTATATTCATCTAAAGGGTCCCCACTTACAGTTTATCACCATATAAAAGTGGGATATGTATATCTCTATAAAATATGTACGAGGAAAATACACTAATTTTTAGGATAAAGATGAGCAAAATATTGCCTCAAAAAAAGCTGAAAAACGAACAGTGCCAACTTTAAAATTAATTACCTAATAATTTTATATTCATCTAAAGGGTCTCCACTTACAGTTTATCACCATATAAAAGTGGGATATGTATATCTCTATAATATATGTACGAGAAAGTACACTAATTTTTTGAATAAAGATGAGCAAAATATTCCGTAAAACAAAGCTGAAAAACGAGCAGTTCCAACTTTAAAATTAATAATCTAATAATTTTATATTCATCTAAAGGGTCCCCACTTACAGTTTATCACCATATAAAAGTGGGATATGTATATCTCTAAAAAAATATGTACGAGGAAAATACACTAATTTTTCGGATAAAAATGAGCAAAATTATCTCTCAAATAAAGCTGAAAAACGAGCAGTGCCAACTTTAAAATTAATTAACTAATAATTTTATGTTCATCTAAAGGGTCCCCACTTACAGTTTATCACCGTATAAAAGTGGGATATGTATATCTCTATAAAATATGTACGAGGAAAATACACTAATTTTTCGGATAAAGATGAGCAAAATATTCCCTCAAATAAAGCTGAAAAACGAGCAGTGCCAACTTTAAAATTAATTAACTAATAATTTTATATTCACCTAAAGGTCCCCACTTACAGTTTATCACCATATAAAAGTGGGATATGTATATCTCTATAAAATATGTACGAGGAAATTACACAAATTTTTCCGCTAAAGATGAGCAAAATATTCCCTCAAACAAAGCTGGAAAGAGAGCAGTGTCAACTTTAAAATTAATTAACTAATAATTTTATATTCATTAAAGGGTCTCCACTTACAGTTTATCACCATATAAAAGTGGGATATGTATATCTCTATAAAGTATGTACGAGAAAGTACACTAATTTTTCGAATAAAGATGAGCAAAATATTCCCTCAAACAAAGCTGAAAAACGAGCAGTGCCAACTTTAAAATTAATTAACTAATAATTTTATATTCATCTAAAAGGTCCCCACTTACAGTTTATCACCATATAAAGGTGAAATATGTATATCTCTTTAAAATATGTACGAGGAAAGTACACTAATTTTTAGGATAAAGATGAGCAAAATATTGCCTCAAATAAAGCTGAAAAACGAACAGTGCCAACTTTAAAATTAATTACCTAATAATTTTATATTCATCTAAAGGGTCCCCACTTACAGTTTATCACCATATAAAAGTGGGATATGTATATCTCTATAATATATGTACGAGAAAGTACACTAATTTTTCGAATAAAGATGAGCAAAATATTCCCTCAAACAAAGCTGAAAAACGAGCAGTGTCAACTTTAAAATTAATACTAATATTTTTTATTCATTAAAGGGTTCCCAATTACAGTTTATCACCATATAAAAGTGGGATATGTATATCTCTATAAAATATGTACGAGGAAAATACACTAATTTTTAGGATAAAGATGAGCAAAATATTGCCTCAAATAAAGCTGAAAAACGAACAGTGCCAACTTTAAAATTAATTACCTAATAATTTTATATTCATCTAAAGGGTCCCCACTTACAGTTTATCACCATATAAAAGTGGGATATGTATATCTCTATAATATATGTACGAGAAAGTACACTAATTTTTCGAATAAAGATGAGCAAAATATTCCGTAAAACAAAGCTGAAAAACGAGCAGTGCCAACTTTAAAATTAATAATCTAATAATTTTATATTCATCTAAAGGGTCCCCACTTACAGTTTATCGCAATATAAAAGTGGGATATGTATATCTCTAAAAAATATGTACGAGGAAAATACACTAATTTTCCGGATAAAGATGAGCAAAATATTCCCTCAAATAAAGCTGAAAAACGAGCAGTGCCAACTTTAAAATTAATTAACTAATAATTTTATATTCATCTAAAGGGTCTCCACTTACAGTTTATCACCATATAAAAGTGGGATATGTATATCTCTATAAAATATGTACGAGGAAAATACACTAATTTTTAGGATAAAGATGAGCAAAATATTGCCTCAAAAAAAGCTGAAAAACGAACAGTGCCAACTTTAAAATTAATTACCTAATAATTTTATATTCATCTAAAGGGTCTCCACTTACAGTTTATCACCATATAAAAGTGGGATATGTATATCTCTATAATATATGTACGAGAAAGTACACTAATTTTTCGAATAAAGATGAGCAAAATATTCCGTAAAACAAAGCTGAAAAACGAGCAGTGCCAACTTTAAAATTAATAATCTAATAATTTTATATTCATCTAAAGGGTCCCCACTTACAGTTTATCACCATATAAAAGTGGGATATGTATATCTCTAAAAAATATGTACGAGGAAAATACACTAATTTTTCGGATAAAAATGAGCAAAATTATCTCTCAAATAAAGCTGAAAAACGAGCAGTTCCAACTTTAAAATTAATTAACTAATAATTTTATGTTCATCTAAAGGGTCCCCACTTACAGTTTATCACCGTATAAAAGTGAGATATGTATATATCTATAAAATATGTACGAGGAAAATACACTAATTTTTCGGATAAAGATGAGCAAAATATTCCCTCAAATAAAGCTGAAAAACGAGCAGTGCCAACTTTAAAATTAATTAACTAATAATTTTATATTCACCTAAAGGTCCCCACTTACAGTTTATCACCATATAAAAGTGGGATATGTATATCTCTATAAAATATGTACGAGGAAATTACACAAATTTTTCCGCTAAAGATGAGCAAAATACTCCCTCAAACAAAGCTGGAAAGAGAGCAGTGTCAACTTTAAAATTAATTAACTAATAATTTTATATTCATTAAAGGGTCTCCACTTACAGTTTATCACCATATAAAAGTGGGATATGTATATCTCTATAAAGTATGTACGAGAAAGTACACTAATTTTTCGAATAAAGATGAGCAAAATATTCCCTCAAACAAAGCTGAAAAACGAGCAGTGCCAACTTTAAAATTAATTAACTAATAATTTTATATTCATCTAAAAGGTCCCCACTTACAGTTTATCACCATATAAAAGTGAAATATGTATATCTCTTTAAAATATGTACGAGGAAAGTACTCTAATTTTTTCGCTAAAGAGGAGCAAAATATTCCCTCAAACAAAGGAGGAAAGAAAGCAGTGTCAACTTTAAAATTAATACTAATATTTTATATTCATTAAAGGGTTCCCAATTACAGTTTATCACCATATAAAAGTGGGATATGTATATCTCTATAAAATATGTACGAGGAAAATACACTAATTTTTAGGATAAAGATGAGCAAAATATTGCCTCAAATAAAGCTGAAAAACGAACAGTGCCAACTTTAAAATTAATTACCTAATAATTTTATATTCATCTAAAGGGTCCCCACTTACAGTTTATCACCATATAAAAGTGGGATATGTATATCTCTATAATATATGTACGAGAAAGTACACTAATTTTTCGAATAAAGATGAGCAAAATATTCCGTAAAACAAAGCTGAAAAACGAGCAGTGCCAACTTTAAAATTAATAATCTAATAATTTTATATTCATCTAAAGGGTCCCCACTTACAGTTTATCACAATATAAAAGTGGGATATGTATATCTCTAAAAAATATGTACGAGGAAAATACACTAATTTTCCGGATAAAGATGAGCAAAATATTCCCTCAAATAAAGCTGAAAAACGAGCAGTGCCAACTTTAAAATTAATTAACTAATAATTTTATATTCATCTAAAGGGTCTCCACTTACAGTTTATCACCATATAAAAGTGGGATATGTATATCTCTATAAAATATGTACGAGGAAAATACACTAATTTTTCGGATAAAGATGAGCAAAATATTCCCTCAAATGAAGCTGAAAAACGTGCAGTGCCAACTTTAAAATTAAATAACTAATAATTTTATATTCATCTAAAGGTCCCCACTTACAGTTTATCACCATATAAAAGTGGGATATGTATATCTCTATAAAATATGTACGAGGAAAATACACTAATTTTTGGAATAAAGATGAGCAAAATATTCCCTCAAACAAAGTTGAAAAACGAGCAGTGCCAACTTTAAAATTTATTAACTATTAATATTATATTCATTTAAAGTGTCCCCACTCACAGTTTATCACCATATAAAAGTGGGATATGTATATCTCTATAAAATATGTACGAGGAAAATACACTAATTTTTCCCCTAAAGATGAGCAAAATATTCCCTCAAACAAAGCTAGAAAGCGAGCAGTGTCAACTTTAAAATTAATAATCTAATAATTTTATATTCATCTAAAGGGTCCCCACTTACAGTTTATCACCATATAAAAGTGGGATATGTATATCTCTATAAAATATGTACGAGGAAAATACACTAATTTTTAGGATAAAGATGAGCAAAATATTGCCTCAAAAAAAGCTGAAAAACGAACAGTGCCAACTTTAAAATTAATTACCTAATAATTTTATATTCATCTAAAGGGTCTCCACTTACAGTTTATCACCATATAAAAGTGGGATATGTATATCTCTATAAAACATGTACGAGGAAAATACACTAATTTTTCGGATAAAGATGAGCAAAATATTCCCTCAAATGAAGCTGAAAAACGTGCAGTGCCAACTTTAAAATTAAATAACTAATAATTTTATATTCATCTAAAAGGTCGCCACTTACAGTTTATTACCATATAAAAGTGGTATATGTATATCTCTATAATATATGTACGAGGAAAATACACTAATTTTTCGGATAAAAATGAGCAAAATTATCTCTCAAATAAAGCTGAAAAACGAGCAGTGCCAACTTTAAAATTAATTAACTAATAATTTTATGTTCATCTAAAGGGTCCCCACTTACAGTTTATCACCGTATAAAAGTGGGATATGTATATCTCTATAAAATATGTACGAGGAAAATACACTAATTTTTCGGATACAGATGAGCAAAATATTCCCTCAAATAAAGCTGAAAAACGAGCAGTGCCAACTTTAAAATTAATTAACTAATAATTTTATATTCACCTAAAGGTCCCCACTTACAGTTTATCACCATATAAAAGTGGGATATGTATATCTCTATAAAATATGTACGAGGAAATTACACTAATTTTTCCGCTAAAGATGAGCAAAATATTCCCTCAAACAAAGCTGGAAAGAGAGCAGTGTCAACTTTAAAATTAATTAACTAATAATTTTATATTCATTAAAGGGGCCCCACTTACAGTTTATCACCATATAAAAGTGGGATATGTATATCTCTATAAAATATGTACGAGAAAGTACACTAATTTTTCGAATAAAGATGAGCAAAATATTCCCTCAAACAAAGCTGAAAAACGAGCAGTGCCAACTTTAAAATTAATTAACTAATAATTTTAGATTCATCTAAAAGGTCCCCACTTACAGTTTATCACCATATAAAAGTGGTGTTTGTATATCTCTATAATATATGTACGAGGAAAATACACTAATTTTTCGGATAAAGATGAGAAAAATTATCTCTCAAATAAAGCTGAAAAACGAGCAGTGCCAACTTTAAAATTAATTAACTAATAATTTTATATTCATCTAAAGGGTCCCCACTTACAGTTTATCACCGTATAAAAGTGGGATATGTATATCTCTATAAAATATGTACGAGGAAAATACACTAATTTTTCGGATAAAGATGAGCAAAATATTCCCTCAAATAAAGCTGAAAAACGAGCAGTGCCAACTTTAAAATTAATGAACTAATAATTTTATGATCATCTAAAGGGTCCCCACTTACAGTTTATCACCATATAAAAGTGGGATATGTATGTCTCTATAATATATGTACGAGGAAAATACACTAATTTTCCGGATAAAGATGAGCAAAATATTCCCTCAAATAAAGCTGAAAAACGAGCAGCGCCAACATTAAAATTAATTAACGTATAATTTTATATTTATCTAAAGGGTCCCTACTTACAGTTTATCACCATATGAAAGTGGGATATGTATATCTCTGTAAAATATGTACGAGGAAAATACACTAATTTTTCGGATAAAGATGAGCAAAATATTCCCTCAAACAAAGCTGGATAGAGAGCAGTGTCAACTTTAAAATTAATTAACTGATAATTTTATATTCATCTAAAGTGTCTCCACTTACAGTTTATCACCATATAAAAGTGGGATATGTATATCTCTTTAAAATATGTACGAGGAAATTACACTAATTTTTCCGCTAAAGATGAGCAAAATATTCCCTCAAACAAAGCTGGAAAGAGAGCAGTGTCAACTTTAAAATTAATTAACTAATAATTTTATATTCATCTAAAGGGTCCCCACTTACAGTTTATCACCATATAAAAGTGGGATATGTATATCTTTATAAAATATGTACGAGGAAAATACACTAATTTTTCGGATAAAGATGAGCAAAATATTCCCTCAAATGAAGCTGAAAAACGTGCTGTGCCAACTTTAAAATTAATTAACTAATAATTTTATAATCATCTAAAGTGTCCCCACTTACAGTTTATAACTATATAAAAGTGGGATATGTATATCTCTATAAAATATGTACGAGGAAATTACACTAATTTTTCCGCTAAAGATGAGCAAAATATTCCCTCAAACAAAGCTGGAAAGAGAGCAGTGTCAACTTTAAAATTAATTAACTGATAATTTTATATTCATCTAAAGTGTCTCCACTTACAGTTTATCACCATATAAAAGTGGGATATGTATATCTCTTTAAAATATGTACGAGGAAAGTACACTAATTTTTCCGCTAAAGATGAGCAAAATATTCCATTAAACAAAGCTGGAAATAGAGCAGTGTCAACTTTAAAATTAATTAACTAATAATTTTATATTCATTAAAGGGTCCCCACTTACAGTTCATTACCATATAAAAGTGGGATATGTATATCTCTATAAAATATGTACGAGAAAGTACACTAATTTTTCGAATAAAGATGAGCAAAATATTCCCTCAAATGAAGCTGAAAAACGAGCAGTGCCATCTTTAAAATTAATTAACTAATAATTTTATGTTCATCTAAAGGGTCCCCACTTACAGTTTATCACCATATAAAAGTGGGATATGTATATCTCTATAATATATGTACGAGGAAAAAACTAATATCCCGGATAAAGATGAGCAAAATATTCCCTCAAATAAAGCTGAAAAACGAGCAGTGCCAACTTTAAAATTAATTAACTAATAATTTTATATTTATCTAAAGGGTCCCTACTTACAGTTTATCACCATATAAAAGTGGGATATGTATATCTCTATAAAATATGTACGAGGAAAATACACTAATTTTTCGGATAAAGATGAGCAAAATATTCCCTGAAATAAAGCTGAAAAACGAGCAGTGCCAACTTTAAAATTAATTAACTAATAATTTATATTCATTAAAGGGTCCCCACTTACAGCTTATCACCATATAAAAGTGGGATATGTATATCTCTATAAAATATGTAATAGGAAAATACACTAATTTTTGGATAAAGATGAGCAAAATATTCCCTTAAATAAAGCTGAAAATCGAGCAGTGCCAACTTTAAAATTAATTAACTAATAATTTTATAATCATCTAAAGGGTCCCCACTTACAGTTTATCATCATATAAAAGTGGGATATATATATCTCTATAAAATATGTACGAGGAAAATACACTAATTTTTCGGATAAAAATGAGCAAAATATTACCTCAAATAAAGCTGAAAATCGAGCAGTGCCAACTTTAAAATTAATTAACTAATAATTTTATATTCATCTAAAGAGAACCCACTTACAGTTTATCACCATATAAAAATGGGATATGTATATCTCTATAAAATATGTACGAAGAGAATACACTAATTTTTCGAATAAAGATGAGCAAAATATTCCCTCAAACAATGCTAAAAACGAGCAGTGCTAACTTTAAAATTAATAATCTAATAAATTTATATTCATTTGCAAGGTCGCCACTTACAGTTTATCACCGTATAAAAGTGGGATAAGTATATCTCTATAAAATATGTTCGAGGAAAATATACTAATTTTTCGGATAAAGATGAGCAAAATATTCCCTCAAACAAAGATGAAAAACGAGCAATGTCAACTTTAAAATTAATTAACTAATCATTTTATATTCATCTAAAGGGTCCCCACTTACAGTTTGTCACCATATAAAAGTGGGATATGTATATCTCTATAATATATGTACGAAGAAAATACTCTAATTTTCCGGATAAAGGTGAGCAAAATATTGCCTCAAATAAAGCTGAAAAACGAGCAGTGCCAACTTTAAAATTAATTAACTAATAATTTTATATTCATCTAAAGGGTCCCAACTTACAGTTTATCACCATATAAAAGTGGGATATGTATATCTCTATAAAATATGTACGAGGAAAATACACTAATTTTTCGGAAAAAAATGGGGAAAATATTCCCTCAAATAAAGCTGAAAAACGAGCAGTGACAAGTTTAAAATTAATCAACTAATAATTTTATATTCATCTAAAGGGTCCCCACTTACAGCTTATCACCATATAAAAGTGGGATATGTATATCTCTATAAAATATGTACGAGGAAAATACACTAATTTTTCCGCTAAAGATGAGAAAAATATTCCCTCAAACAAAGCTGGAAAAAGAGCAGTGTCAACTTTAAAATTAATTAACTAATAATTTTATATTCATCTAAAGTGTCCCCACTTACAGTTTATCACCATATAAAAGTGGGGTATGTATATCTCTATAAAATATTACGAGGAAAATACACTAATTTTTCCGCTAAAGATGAGCAACATATTCCCTCAAACAAAGCTGGAAAGAGAGCAGTGCCAACTTTAAAATTAATAATCTAATAATTTTATATTCATCTAAAGGGTCCCCACTTACAGTTTATAACCATATAAAAGTGGGATATGTATATCTCTATAAAATAAGTACGAGGAAAATACACTAATTTTTCGGATAAAGATGAGCAAAATATTCCCTCAAATAAAGCTGAAAAACGAGCAGTGCCAACTTTAAAATTAATTAACTAATAATATATATTCATTAAAGGGTCCCCACTTACAGTTTATCACCATATAAAAGTGGGATATGTATATCTCTATAAAATATGTAATAGGAAAATACACTAATTTTTGGATAAAGATGAGCAAAATATTCCCTTAAATAAAGCTGAAAATCGAGCAGTGCCAACTTTAAAATTAATTAACTAAAAATTTTATATTCATCTAAAGGGTCCCCACTTACAGTTTATCATCATATAAAAGTGGGATATATATATATATCTCTATAAAATATGTACGAGGAAAATACACTAATTTTTCGAATAAAAATGAGCATAATATTACCTCAAATAAAGCTGAAAAACTAGCAGTGCCAACTTTAAAATTAATTAACTAATAATTTTATATTCATCTAAAGGGTCCCCAATTACAGTTTATCACCATATAAAAATGGGATATGTATATCTCTAAAAATATGTACGAGGAAAGTACACTAATTTTTCGGATAAAGATGAGAAAAATATTCCCTCAAATAAAGCTGAAAAACGAGCAGTGCCAACTTTAAAATTAATTAACTAATAATTTAATGTTCACCTAAAGGGTCCCCACTTACAAGTTATCACCATATAAAAGTGGGATATGTATATCTCTATAATATATGTACGAGGAAAATACACTAATTTTCCGGATAAAATGAGCAAAATATTCCCACAAATAAAGCTGAAAAACGAGCAGTGCCAACTTTAAAATTAATTAACTAATAATTTTATATTCATCTAAAGGGTCCCCACTTACAGTTTATCACCATATAAAAGTGGGATATGTATATCTTTATAAAATATGTACGAGGAAAATACACTAATTTTTCGGATAAAGATGAGCAAAATATTCCCTCAAATGAAGCTGAAAAACGTGCTGTGCCAACTTTGAAATTAATTAACTAATAATTTTATATTCATCTAAAGTGTCCCCACTTAAAGTTTATCACTATATAAAAGTGGGATATGTATATCTCTATAAAATATGTACGAGGAAATTACACTAATTTTTCCGCTAAAGATGAGCAAAATATTCCCTCAAACAAAGCTGGAAAGAGAGCAGTGTCAACTTTAAAATTAATTAACTGATAATTTTATATTCATCTAAAGTGTCTCCACTTACAGTTTATCACCATATAAAAGTGGGATATGTATATCTCTTTAAAATATGTACGAGGAAAGTACACTAATTTTTCCGCTAAAGATGAGCAAAATATTCCATTAAACAAAGCTGGAAATAGAGCAGTGTCAACTTTAAAATTAATTAACTAATAATTTTATATTCATTAAAGGGTCCCCACTTACAGTTTATTACCATATAAAAGTGGGATATGTATATCTCTATAAAATATGTACGAGAAAGTACACTAATTTTTCGAATAAAGATGAGCAAAATATTCCCTCAAATGAAGCTGAAAAACGAGCAGTGCCATCTTTAAAATTAATTAACTAATAATTTTATGTTCATCTAAAGGGTCCCCACTTACAGTTTATCACCATATAAAAGTGGGATATGTATATCTCTATAATATATGTACGAGGAAAAAACTAATATTCCGGATAAAGATGAGCAAAATATTCCCTCAAATAAAGCTGAAAAACGAGCAGTGCCAACTTTAAAATTAATTAACTAATAATTTTATATTTATCTAAAGGGTCCCTACTTACAGTTTATCACCATATAAAAGTGGGATATGTATATCTCTATAAAATATGTACGAGGAAAATACACTAATTTTTCGGATAAAGATGAGCAAAATATTCCCTCAAATAAAGCTGAAAAACGAGCAGTGCCAACTTTAAAATTAATTAACTAATAATTTATATTCATTAAAGGGTCCCCACTTACAGTTTATCACCATATAAAAGTGGGATATGTATATCTCTATAAAATATGTAATAGGAAAATACACTAATTTTTGGATAAAGATGAGCAAAATATTCCCTTAAATAAAGCTGAAAATCGAGCAGTGCCAACTTTAAAATTAATTAACTAATAATTTTATATTCATCTAAAGGGTCCCCACTTACAGTTTATCATCATATAAAAGTGGGATATATATATCTCTATAAAATATGTACGAGGAAAATACACTAATTTTTCGGATAAAAATGAGCAAAATATTACCTCAAATAAAGCTGAAAATCGAGCAGTGCCAACTTTAAAATTAATTAACTAATAATTTTATATTCATCTAAATGGAACCCACTTACAGTTTATCACCATATAAAAATGGGATATGTATATCTCTATAAAATATGTACGAAGAGAATACACTAATTTTTCGAATAAAGATGAGCAAAATATTCCCTCAAACAAAGCTGAAAAACGAGCAGTGCTATCTTTAAAATTAATAATCTAAAAAATTTATATTCATTTGCAAGGTCGCCACTTACAGTTTATCACCGTATAAAAGTGGGATATGTATATCTCTATAAAATATGTTCGAGGAAAATATACTAATTTTTCGGATAAAGATGAGCAAAATATTCCCTCAAACAAAGCTGAAAAACGAGCAATGTCAACTTTAAAATTAATTAACTAATCATTTTATATTCATCTAAAGGGTCCCCACTTACAGTTTGTCACCATATAAAAGTGGAATATGTATATCTCTATAAAATATGTACGAGGAAAATACACTAAGTTTTCGGATAAAGATGAGCAAAATATTCCTTCAAATAAAGCTGAAAAACGAGCAGTGTCAACTTTAAAATAAATTAACTAATAAGTTTATGTTCATCTAAAGGGTCCCCACTTACAAGTTATCACCATATAAAAGTGGGATATGTATATCTCTATAATATATGTACGAGGAAAATACTCTAATTTTCCGGACAAAGGTGAGCAAAATATTGCCTCAAATAAAGCTGAAAAACGAGCAGTGCCAACTTTAAAATTAATTAACTAATAATTTTATATTCATCTAAAGGGTCCCAACTTACAGTTTATCACCATATAAAAGTGGGATATGTATATCTCTATAAAATATGTACGAGGAAAGTACACTAATTTTTCGGAAAAAAATGGGGAAAATATTCCCTCAAATAAAGCTGAAAAACGAGCAGTGACAACTTTAAAATTAATCAACTAATAATTTTATATTCATCTAAAGGGTCCCCACTTACAGTTTATCACTATATAAAAGTGGGATATGTATATCTCTATAAAATATGTACGAGGAAATTACACTAATTTTTCCGCTAAAGATGAGCAAAATATTCCCTCAAACAAAGCTGGAAAGAGAGCAGTCTCAACTTTAAAATTAATTAACTAATAATTTTATATTCATCTAAAGTGTCCCCACTTACAGTTTATCACCATATAAAAGTGGGATATGTATATCTCTATAAAATATGTACGAGGAAAATACACTAATTTTTCCGCTAAAGATGAGCAACATATTCCCTCAAACAAAGCTGGAAAGAGAGCAGTGCCAACTTTAAAATTAATAATCTAATAATTTTATATTCATCTAAAGGGTCCCCACTTACAGTTTATAACCATATATAAAAGTGGGATATGTATATCTCTATAAAATAAGTACGAGGAAAATACACTAATTTTTCGGATAAAGATGAGCAAAATATTCCCTCAAATAAAGCTGAAAAACGAGCAGTGCCAACTTTAAAATTAATTAACTAATAATTTATATTCATTAAAGGGTCCCCACTTACAGTTTATCACCATATAAAAGTGGGATATGTATATCTCTATAAAATATGTAATAGGAAAATACACTAATTTTTGGATAAAGATGAGCAAAATATTCCCTTAAATAAAGCTGAAAATCGAGCAGTGCCAACTTTAAAATTAATTAACTAAAAATTTTATATTCATCTAAAGGGTCCCCACTTACAGTTTATCATCATATAAAAGTGGAATATATATATATCTCTATAAAATATGTACGAGGAAAATACACTAATTTTTCGGATAAAAATGAGCAAAATATTACCTCAAATAAAGCTGAAAAACTAGCAGTGCCAACATTAAAATTAATTAACTAATAGCTTTATATTCATCTAAAGGGTCCCCACCTACAGTTTATCATCATATAAAAGTGGGATATGTATATCTCTATAAAATATGTACGAGAAAGTACACTAATTTTTCGGATAAAGATGAGCAAAATATTCCTTCAAACAAAGCTGAAAAACGAGCAATCTCAACTTTAAAATTAATTAACTAATAATTTTATATTCAGTAAAGGGTCCCCAATTACAGCTTATCACCAGATAAAAGTGGGATATGTATATCTCTATAAAATATGTACGAGGAAAATACACTAATTTTTCGGATAAAGATGAGCAAAATATTCCCTCAAATAAAGCTGAAAATCGAGCAGTGCCAACTTTAAAATTAATTAACTAATAATTTTATATTCATCTAAAGGGAACCCACTTACAGTTTATCACCATATAAAAATGGGATATGTATATCTCTATAAAATATGTACGAAGAGAATACACTAATTTTTCGAATAAAGATGAGCAAAATATTCCCTCAAACAAAGCTGAAAAACGAGCAGTGCTAACTTTAAAATTAATAATCTAATAATTTTATATTCATCTGCAAGGTCGCCACTTACAGTTTATCACCGTATAAAAGTGGGATATGTATATCTCTATAAAATATGTTCGAGGAAAATATACTAATTTTTCGGATAAAGATAAGCAAAATATTCCCTCAAACAAAGCTGAAAAACGAGCAATGTCAACTTTAAAATTAATTAACTAATCATTTTATATTCATCTAAAGGGTCCCAACTTACAGTTTATCACCATATAAAAGTGGGATATGTATATCTCTATAATATATGTACGAGGAAAATACTCTAATTTTCCGGATAAAGGTGAGCAAAATATTGCCTCAAATAAAGCTGAAAAACGAGCAGTGCCAACTTTAAAATTAATTAACTAATAATTTTATATTCATCTAAAGGGTCCCAACTTACAGTTTATCACCATATAAAAGAGGGATATGTATATCTCTATAAAATATGTACGAGGAAAATACACTAATTTTTCGGAAAAAATTGGGGAAAATATTCCCTCAAATAAAGGTGAAAAACGAGCAGTGACAACTTTAAAATTAATCAACTAATAATTTTATATTCATCTAAAGGGTCCCCACTTACAGTTTATCACCATATAAAAGTGGGATATGTATATCTCTATAAAATATGTACGAGGAAAATGCACTAATTTTTCCGCTAAAGATGAGCAAAATATTCCCTCAAACAAAGCTGGAAAGAGAGCAGTGTCAACTTTAAAATTAATTAACTAATAATTTTATATTCATCTAAAGTGTCCCCACTTACAGTTTATCACCATATAAAAGTGGGATATGTATATCTCTATAAAATATGTACGAGGAAAATACACTAATTTTTCCGCTAAAGATGAGCAACATATTCCCTCAAACAAAGCTGGAAAGAGAGCAGTGCCAACTTTAAAATTAATAATCTAATAATTTTATATTCATCTAAAGGGTCCCCACTTACAGTTTATAACCATATAAAAGTGGGATATGTATATCTCTATAAAATAAGTACGAGGAAAATACACTAATTTTTCGGATAAAGATGAGCAAAATATTCCCTCAAATAAAGCTGAAAAACGAGCAGTGCCAACTTTAAAATTAATTAACTAATAATTTTATATTCATCTAAAAGGTCCCCACTTACAGTTTATCACCATATAAAAGTGGTATATGTATATCTCTATAATATATGTACGAGGAAAATACACTAATTTTTCGGATAAAGATGAGAAAAATTATCTCTCAAATAAAGCTGAAAGACGAGCAGTGCCGACTTTAAAATTAATTAACTAATAATTTTTTACTCATCTAAAGGGTCCCCACTTACAGTTTATCACCGTATAAAAGTGGGATATGTATATCTCTATAAAATATGTACGAGGAAAATACACCAAATTTTCGGATAAAGATGAGCAAAATATTCCCTCAAATAAAGCTGAAAAACGAGCAGTGCCAACTTTAAAATTAATGAACTAATAATTTTATGTTCATCTAAAGGGTCCCCACTTACAGTTTATCACCATATAAAAGTGGGATATGTATGTCTCTATAATATATGTACGAGGAAAAAACACTAATTTTCCGGATAAAGATGAGCAAAATATTCCCTCAAATAAAGCTGAAAAACGAGCAGTGCCAACATTAAAATTAATTAACGTATAATTTTATATTTATCTAAAGGGTCCCTACTTACAGTTTATCACAGTATGAAAGTGGGATATGTATATCTCTGTAAAATATGTACGAGGAAAATACACTAATTTTTCGGATAAAGATGAGCAAAATATTCCCTCAAATAAAGTTGAAAAACGAGCAGTGCCAAATTTAAAATTAATTAACTAATAATTTTATGTTCATCTAAAGGGTCCCCACTTACAGTTTATCACCATATAAAAGTGGGATATGTATATCTCTATAATATATGTACGAGGAAAAAACACTAATTTTCCGGATAAAGATGAGCAAAATATTCCCTCAAATAAAGCTGAAAAACGAGCAGTGCCAACTTTAAAATTAATTAACTAATAATTTTATATTTATCTAAAGGGTCCCTACTTACAGTTTATCACCATATAAAAGTGGGATATGTATATGTCTATAAACTATGTACGAGGAAAATACAGTAATTTTTCGGATAAAGATGAGCAAAATATTCCCTCAAATAAAGCTGAAAAACGAGCAGTGCCAACTTTAAAATTAATTAACTAATAATTTTATATTCATCTAAAGGGTCCCCAATTACAGTTTATCACCATATAAAAGTGGGATATGTATATCTCTAAAAAATATGTACGAGGAAAGTACACTAATTTTTCGGATAAAGATGAGAAAAATATTCCCTCAAATAAAGCTGAAAAACGAGCAGTGCCGACTTTAAAATTAATTAACTAATAATTTTTTACTCATCTAAAGGGTCCCCACTTACAGTTTATCACCGTATAAAAGTGGGATATGTATATCTCTATAATATATGTACGAGGAAAAAACTAATATTCCGGATAAAGATGAGCAAAATATTCCCTCAAATAAAGCTGAAAAACGAGCAGTGCCAACTTTAAAATTAATTAACTAGTAATTTTATATTTATCTAAAGGGTCCCTACTTACAGTTTATCACCATATAAAAGTGGGATATGTATATCTCTATAAAATATGTACGAGGAAAATACACTAATTTTTCGGATAAAGATGAGCAAAATATTCCCTCAAATAAAGCTGAAAAACGAGCAGTGCCAACTTTAAAATTAATTAACTAATAATTTATATTCATTAAAGGGTCCCCACTTACAGTTTATCACCATATAAAAGTGGGATATGTATATCTCTATAAAATATGTAATAGGAAAATACACTAATTTTTGGATAAAGATGAGCAAAATATTCCCTTAAATAAAGCTGAAAATCGAGCAGTGCCAACTTTAAAATTAATTAACTAATAATTTTATATTCATCTAAAGGGTCCCCACTTACAGTTTATCATCATATAAAAGTGGGATATATATATCTCTATAAAATATGTACGAGGAAAATACTCTAATTTTTCGGATAAAAATGAGCAAAATATTACCTCAAATAAAGCTGAAAATCGAGCAGTGCCAACTTTAAAATTAATTAACTAATAATTTTATATTCATCTAAAGGGAACCCACTTACAGTTTATCACCATATAAAAATGGGATATGTATATCTCTATAAAATATGTACGAAGAGAATGCACTAATTTTTCGAATAAAGATGAGCAAAATATTCCCTCAAACAAAGCTGAAAAACGAGCAGTGCCAACTTTAAAATTAATTAACTAATCATTTTATGTTCATCTAAAGGGTCCCCACTTACAAGTTATCACCATATAAAAGTGGGATATGTATATCTCTATAATATATGTACGAGGAAAATACTCTAATTTTCCGGATAAAGGTGAGCAAAATATTGCCTCAAATAAAGCTGAAAAACGAGCAGTGCCAACTTTAAAATTAATTAACTAATAATTTTATATTCATCTAAAGGGTCCCAACTTACAGTTTATCACCATATAAAAGTGGGATATGTATATCTCTATAAAATATGTACGAGGAAAATACACTAATTTTTCGGAAAAAAATGGGGAAAATATTCCCTCAAATAAAGCTGAAAAACGAGCAGTGACAACTTTAAAATTAATCAACTAATAATTTTATATTCATCTAAAGGGTCCCCACTTACAGTTTATCACCATATAAAAGTGGGATATGTATATCTCTATAAAATATGTACGAGGAAAATACACTAATTTTTCCGCTAAAGATGAGCAAAATATTCCCTCAAACAAAGCTGGAAAGAGAGCAGTGTCAACTTTAAAATTAATTAACTAATAATTTTATATTCATCTAAAGTGTCCCCACTTACAGTTTATCACCATATAAAAGTGGGATATGTATATCTCTATAAAATATGTACGAGGAAAATACACTAATTTTTCCGCTAAAGATGAGCAACATATTCCCTCAAACAAAGCTGGAAAGAGAGCAGTGCCAACTTTAAAATTAATAATCTAATAATTTTATATTCATCTAAAGGGTCCCCACTTACAGTTTATAACCATATAAAAGTGGGATATGTATATCTCTATAAAATAAGTACGAGGAAAATACACTAATTTTTCGGATAAAGATGAGCAAAATATTCCCTCAAATAAAGCTGAAAAACGAGCAGTGCCAAATTTAAAATTAATTAACTAATAATTTTATATTTATCTAAAGGGTCCCTACTTACAGTTTATCACCATATAAAAGTGGGATATGTATATGTCTATAAACTATGTACGAGGAAAATACAGTAATTTTTCGGATAAAGATGAGCAAAATATTCCCTCAAATAAAGCTGAAAAACGAGCAGTGCCAACTTTAAAATTAATTAACTAATAATTTTATATTTATCTAAAGGGTCCCTACTTACAGTTTATCACCATATAAAAGTGGGATATGTATATGTCTATAAACTATGTACGAGGAAAATACAGTAATTTTTCGGATAAAGATGAGCAAAATATTCCCTCAAATAAAGCTGAAAAACGAGCAGTGCCAACTTTAAAATTAATTAACTAATAATTTTATATTCATCTAAAGGGTCCCCAATTACAGTTTATCACCATATAAAAGTGGGATATGTATATCTCTAAAAAATATGTACGAGGAAAGTACACTAATTTTTCGGATAAAGATGAGAAAAATATTCCCTCAAATAAAGCTGAAAAACGAGCAGTGCCGACTTTAAAATTAATTAACTAATAATTTTTTACTCATCTAAAGGGTCCCCACTTACAGTTTATCACCGTATAAAAGTGGGATATGTATATCTCTATAATATATGTACGAGGAAAAAACTAATATTCCGGATAAAGATGAGCAAAATATTCCCTCAAATAAAGCTGAAAAACGAGCAGTGCCAACTTTAAAATTAATTAACTAGTAATTTTATATTTATCTAAAGGGTCCCTACTTACAGTTTATCACCATATAAAAGTGGGATATGTATATCTCTATAAAATATGTACGAGGAAAATACACTAATTTTTCGGATAAAGATGAGCAAAATATTCCCTCAAATAAAGCTGAAAAACGAGCAGTGCCAACTTTAAAATTAATTAACTAATAATTTATATTCATTAAAGTGTCCACACTTACAGTTTATCACCATATAAAAGTGGGATATGTATATCTCTATAAAATATGTAATAGGAAAATACACTAATTTTTGGATAAAGATGAGCAAAATATTCCCTTAAATAAAGCTGAAAATCGAGCAGTGCCAACTTTAAAATTAATTAACTAATAATTTTATATTCATCTAAAGGGTCCCCACTTACAGTTTATCATCATATAAAAGTGGGATATATATATCTCTATAAAATATGTACGAGGAAAATACACTAATTTTTCGGATAAAAATGAGCAAAATATTACCTCAAATAAAGCTGAAAATCGAGCAGTGCCAACTTTAAAATTAATTAACTAATAATTTTATATTCATCTAAAGGGAACCCACTTACAGTTTATCACCATATAAAAATGGGATATGTATATCTCTATAAAATATGTACGAAGAGAATACACTAATTTTTCGAATAAAGATGAGCAAAATATTCCCTCAAACAAAGCTGAAAAACGAGCAGTGCCAACTTTAAAATTAATTAACTAATCATTTTATGTTCATCTAAAGGGTCCCCACTTACAAGTTATCACCATATAAAAGTGGGATATGTATATCTCTATAATATATGTACGAGGAAAATACTCTAATTTTCCGGATAAAGGTGAGCAAAATATTGCCTCAAATAAAGCTGAAAAACGAGCAGTGCCAACTTTAAAATTAATTAACTAATAATTTTATATTCATCTAAAGGGTCCCAACTTACAGTTTATCACCATATAAAAGTGGGATATGTATATCTCTATAAAATATGTACGAGGAAAATACACTAATTTTTCGGAAAAAAATGGGGAAAATATTCCCTCAAATAAAGCTGAAAAACGAGCAGTGACAACTTTAAAATTAATCAACTAATAATTTTATATTCATCTAAAGGGTCCCCACTTACAGTTTATCACCATATAAAAGTGGGATATGTATATCTCTATAAAATATGTACGAGGAAAATACACTAATTTTTCCGCTAAAGATGAGCAAAATATTCCCT
This sequence comes from Thermobia domestica, assembly GCF_964235325.1. Lineage (NCBI taxonomy): Eukaryota > Metazoa > Arthropoda > Insecta > Zygentoma > Lepismatidae > Thermobia > Thermobia domestica. The sequence continues at coordinate 45,663 of NW_027656386.1, forward strand.
CAAACAAAGCTGGAAAGAGAGCAGTGTCAACTTTAAAATTAATTAACTAATAATTTTATATTCATCTAAAGTGTCCCCACTTACAGTTTATCACCATATAAAAGTGGGATATGTATATCTCTATAAAATATGTACGAGGAAAATACACTAATTTTTCCGCTAAAGATGAGCAACATATTCCCTCAAACAAAGCTGGAAAGAGAGCAGTGCCAACTTTAAAATTAATAATCTAATAATTTTATATTCATCTAAAGGGTCCCCACTTACAGTTTATAACCATATAAAAGTGGGATATGTATATCTCTATAAAATAAGTACGAGGAAAATACACTAATTTTTCGGATAAAGATGAGCAAAATATTCCCTCAAATAAAGCTGAAAAACGAGCAGTGCCAAATTTAAAATTAATTAACTAATAATTTATATTCATTAAAGGGTCCCCACTTACAGTTTATCACCATATAAAAGTGGGATATGTATATCTCTATAAAATATAATAGGAAAATACACTAATTTTTGGATAAAGATGAGCAAAATATTCCCTTAAATAAAGCTGAAAATCGAGCAGTGCCAACTTTAAAATTAATTAACTAAAAATTTTATATTCATCTAAAGGGTCCCCACGTACAGTTTATCATCATATAAAAGTGGGATATATATATATCTCTATAAAATATGTACGAGGAAAATACACTAATTTTTCGGATAAAAATGAGCAAAATATTACCTCAAATAAAGCTGAAAAACTAGCAGTGCCAACATTAAAATTAATTAACTAATAGCTTTATATTCATCTAAAGGGTCCCCACCTACAGTTTATCATCATATAAAAGTGGGATATGTATATCTCTATAAAATATGTACGAGAAAGTACACAAATTTTTCGGATAAAGATGAGCAAAATATTCCTTCAAACAAAGCTGAAAAACGAGCAATCTCAACTTTAAAATTAATTAACTAATAATTTTATATTCATCTAAAGGGACCCCACTTACAGTTTATCACCATATAAAAATGGGATATGTATATCTCTATAAAACATGTACGAAGAGAATACACTAATTTTTCGAATAAAGATGAGCAAAATATTCCCTCAAACAAAGCTAAAAAACGAGCAGTGCTAACTTTAAAATTAATAATCTAATAATTTTATATTCATCTGCAAGGTCGCCACTTACAGTTTATCACCGTATAAAAGTGGGATATGTATATCTCTATAAAATATGTTCGAGGAAAATATACTAATTTTTCGGATAAAGATAAGCAAAATATTCCCTCAAACAAAGCTGAAAAACGAGCAATGTCAACTTTAAAATTAATTAACTAATCATTTTATATTCATCTAAAGGGTCCCAACTTACAGTTTATCACCATATAAAAGTAAGATATGTATATCTCTATAATATATGTACGAGGAAAATACTCTAATTTTCCGGATAAAGGTGAGCAAAATATTGCCTCAAATAAAGCTGAAAAACGAGCAGTGCCAACTTTAAAATTAATTAACTAATAATTTTATATTCATCTAAAGGGTCCCAACTTACAGTTTATCACCATATAAAAGTGGGATATGTATATCTCTATAAAATATGTAAGAGGAAAATACACTAATTTTTCGGAAAAAATGGGGAAAATAATCCCTCAAATAAAGCTGAAAAACGAGCAGTGACAACTTTAAAATTAATCAACTAATAATTTTATGTTCATCTAAAGGGTCCCCACTTACAGTTTATCACCATATAAAAGTGGGATATGTATATCTCTATAAAATATGTACGAGGAAAATACACTAATTTTTCCGCTAAAGATGAGCAAAATATTCCCTCAAACAAAGCTGGAAAGAGAGCAGTGTCAACTTTAAAATTAATTAACTAATAATTTTATATTCATCTAAAGTGTCCCCACTTACAGTTTATCACCATATAAAAGTGGGATATGTATATCTCTATAAAATATGTACGAGGAAAATACACTAATTTTTCCGCTAAAGATGAGCAACATATTCCCTCAAACAAAGCTGGAAAGAGAGCAGTGCCAACTTTAAAATTAATAATCTAATAATTTTATATTCATCTAAAGGGTCCCCACTTACAGTTTATAACCATATAAAAGTGGGATATGTATATCTGTATAAAGTAAGTACGAGGAAAATACACTAATTTTTCGGATAAAGATGAGCAAAATATTCCCTCAAATAAAGCTGAAAAACGAGCAGTGCCAACTTTAAAATTAATTAACTAATAATTTTATATTCATCTAAAAGGTCCCCACTTATAGTTTATCACCATATAAAAGTGGTATATGTATATCTCTATAATATATGTACGAGGAAAATACACTAATTTTTCGGATAAAGATGAGAAAAATTTTCTCTCAAATAAAGCTGAAAGACGAGCAGTGCCGACTTTAAAATTAATTAACTAATAATTTTTTACTCATCTAAAGGGTCCCCACTTACAGTTTATCACCGTATAAAAGTGGGATATGTATATCTCTATAAAATATGTACGAGGAAAATACACCAATTTTTCGGATAAAGATGAGCAAAATATTCCCTCAAATAAAGCTGAAAAACGAGCAGTGCCAACTTTAAAATTAATGAACTAATAATTTTATGTTCATCTAAAGGGTCCCCACTTACAGTTTTTCACCATATAAAAGTGGGATATGTATGTCTCTATTATATATGTACGAGGAAAATACACTAATTTTCCGGATAAAGATGAGCAAAATATTCCCTCAAATAAAGCTGAAAAACGAGCAGTGCCAACATTAAAATTAATTAACGTATAATTTTATATTTATCTAAAGGGTCCCTACTTACAGTTTATCACAGTATAAAAGTGGGATATGTATATCTCTGTAAAATATGTACGAGGAAAATACACTAATTTTTCGGATAAAGATGAGCAAAATATTCCCTCAAATAAAGTTGAAAAACGAGCAGTGCCAAATTTAAAATTAATTAACTAATAATTTTATGTTCATCTAAAGGGTCCCCACTTACAGTTTATCACCATATAAAAGTGGGATATGTATATCTCTATAATATATGTACGAGGAAAAAACACTAATTTTCCGGATAAAGATGAGCAAAATATTCCCTCAAATAAAGCTGAAAAACGAGCAGTGCCAACTTTAAAATTAATTAACTAATAATTTTATATTTATCTAAAGGGTCCCTACTTACAGTTTATCACCATATAAAAGTGGGATATGTATATCTCTATAAAATATGTACGAGGAAAATACAGTAATTTTTCGGATAAAGATGAGCAAAATATTCCCTCAAATAAAGCTGAAAAACGAGCAGTGCCAACTTTAAAATTAATTAACTAATAATTTTATATTCATCTAAAGGGTCCCCAATTACAGTTTATCACCATATAAAAGTGGGATATGTATATCTCTAAAAAATATGTACGAGGAAAGTACACTAATTTTTCGGATAAAGATGAGAAAAATATTCCCTCAAATAAAGCTGAAAAACGAGCAGTGCCGACTTTAAAATTAATTAACTAATAATTTTTTACTCATCTAAAGGGTCCCCACTTACAGTTTATCACCGTATAAAAGTTGGATATGTATATCTCTATAAAATATGTACGAGGAAAATACACCAATTTTTCGGATAAAGATGAGCAAAATATTCCCTCAAATAAAGCTAAAAAACGAGCAGTGCCAACTTTAAAATTAATGAACTAATAATTTTATGTTCATCTAAAGGGTCCCCACTTACAGTTTATCACCATATAAAAGTGGGATATGTATGTCTCTATAATATATGTACGAGGAAAAAACACTAATTTTCCGGATAAAGATGAGCAAAATACTCCCTCAAATAAAGCTGAAAAACGAGCAGTGCCAACATTAAAATTAATTAACGTATAATTTTATATTTATCTAAAGGGTCCCTACTTACAGTTTATCACAGTATAAAAGTGGGATATGTATATCTCTGTAAAATATGTACGAGGAAAAAACACTAATTTTCCGGATAAAGATGAGCAAAATATTCCCTCAAATAAAGCTGAAAAACGAGCAGTGCCAACATTAAAATTAATTAACGTATAATTTTATATTTATCTAAAGGGTCCCTACTTACAGTTTATCACAGTATAAAAGTGGGATATGTATATCTCTGTAAAATATGTACGAGGAAAGTACACTAATTTTTCGGATAAAGATGAGAAAAATATTCCCTCAAAAAAAGCTGAAAAACGAGCAGTGCCAACTTTAAAATTAATTAACTAATAAGTTAATGTTCATCTAAAGGGTCCCCACTTACAAGTTATCACCATATAAAAGTGGGATATGTATATCTCTATAATATATGTACGAGGAAAATACACAAATTTTCCGGATAAAGATTAGCAAAATATTCCCTCAAATAAAGCCGAAAAACGAGCAGTGCCAACTTTAAAATTAATTAACTAATAATTTTATATTCATCTAAAGGGTCCCCACTTACAGTTTATCACCATATAAAAGTGGGATATGTATATCTTTATAAAATGTGTACGAGGAAAATACACTAATTTTTCGGATAAAGATGAGCAAAATATTCCCTCAAATGAAGCTGAAAAACGTGCTGTGCCAACTTTAAAATTAATTAACTAATAATTTTATATTCATCTAAAGTGTCCCCACTTACAGTTTATCACCATATAAAAGTGGGATATGTATATCTCTATAAAATATGTACGAGGAAATTACACTAATTTTTCCGCTAAAGATGAGCAAAATATTCCCTCAAACAAAGCTTGAAAGAGAGCAGTGTCAACTTTAAAATTAATTAACTGATAATTTTATATTCATCTAAAGTGTCTCCACTTACAGTTTATCACCATATAAAAGTGGGATATGTATATCTCTTTAAAATATGTACGAGGAAAGTACACTAATTTTTCCGCTAAAGATGAGCAAAATATTCCATTAAACAAAGCTGGAAAGAGAGCAGTGTCAACTTTAAAATTAATTAACTAATAATTTTATATTCATTAAAGGGTCCCCACTTACAGTTTATCACCATATAAAAGTGGGATATGTATATCTCTATAAAATATGTACGAGAAAGTACACTAATTTTTCGAATAAAGATGAGCAAAATATTCCTCAAATGAAGCTGAAAAACGAGCAGTGCCATCTTTAAAATTAATTAACTAATAATTTTATGTTCATCTAAAGGGTCCCCACTTACAGTTTATGACCATATAAAAGTGGGATATGTATATCTCTATAATATATGTACGAGGAAAAAACACTAATATTCCGGATAAAGATGAGCAAAATATTCCCTCAAATAAAGCTGAAAAACGAGCAGTGCCAACTTTAAAATTAATTAACTAATAATTTTATATTTATCTAAAGGGTCCCTACTTACAGTTTATCACCATATAAAAGTGGGTTATGTATATCTATATAAAATATGTACGAGGAAAATACACTAATTTTTCGGATAAAGATGAGCAAAATATTCCCTCAAATAAAGCTGAAAAACGAGCAGTGCCAACTTTAAAATTAATGAACTAATAATTTATATTCATTAAAGGGTCCCCACTTACAGTTTATCACCATATAAAAGTGGGATATGTATATATCTATAAAATATGTAATAGGAAAATACACTAATTTTTGGATAAAGATGAGCAAAATATTCCCTTAAATAAAGCTGAAAATCGAGCAGTGCCAACTTTAAAATTAATTAACTAATAATTTTATATTCATCTAAAGGGTCCCCACTTACAGTTTATCATCATATAAAAGTGGGATATATATATCTCTATAAAATATGTACGAGGAAAATACACTAATTTTTCGGATAAAAATGAGCAAAATATTACCTCAAATAAAGCTGAAAAACTACCAGTGCCAACATTAAAATTAATTAACTAATAGCTTTATATTCATCTAAAGGGTCCCCACTTACAGTTTATCATCATATGAAAGTGGGATATGTATATCTCTATAAAATATGTACGAGAAAGTACACTAATTTTTCGGATAAAGATGAGCAAAATATTCCTTCAAACAAAGCTGAAAAAAGAGCCATCTCAACTTTAAAATTAATTAACTAATAGTTTTATATTCAGTAAAGGGTCCCCAATTACAGCTTATCACCAGATAAAAGTGGGATATGTATATCTCTATAAAATATGTACGAGGAAAATACACTAATTTTTCGGATAAAGATGAGCAAAATATTCCCTCAAATAAAGCTGAAAATCGAGCAGTGCCAACTTTAAAATTAATTAACTAATAATTTTATATTCATCTAAAGGGAACCCACTTACAGTTTATCACCATATAAAAATGGGATATGTATATCTCTATAAAATATGTACGAAGAGAATACACTAATTTTTCGAATAAGGATGAGCAAAATATTCCCTCAAACAAAGCTGGAAAGAGAGCAGTGCCAACTTTAAATGTAACTAATAATTTTATATTCATCTAAAGCGTCCCCACTTACAGTTTATCACTATATAAAAGTGGGATATGTATATCTCTATAAAATATGTACGAGGAAAATACACTAATTTTTGGAATAAAGATGAGCAAAATATTCCCTCAAACAAAGCTGAAAGACAAGCAGTGCCAACTTTAAGATTAATTAACTAATAATTTTATATTTATCTAAAGGGTTCCCACTTACAGTCTATCACCATATAAAAGTGGGATATGTATATATCTATAAAATATGTACGAGGAAAATACACTAATTTTTCGATGAGCTAAATATTCCCTCAAATAAAGCTGATAAACGAGCAGTGCCAACATTAAAATTAATTAACTAATAATTTTATATTCATCTAAAGCGTCCCCACTTACAGTTTATCACCATATAAAAGTGGGATATGTATATCTCTATAAAATATGTACGAGGAAAATACACTAATTTTTCGGATAAAGATGAGCAAAATATTCCCTCAAATAAAGCTGAAAAACGAGCAATGCCAACTTTAAAATTAATTAATAAATAATTTTATATTCATCTAAAGTGTCCCCACTTACAGTTTATCACCATATAAAAGTGGGATATGTATATCTCTATAAAATATGTACGAAAAAAATACGCTAATTTTTCGGATAAAGATGAGCAAGATATTCCCTCAAACAAAGCTGAAAAACGAGCAGTGCCAACTTTAAAATTAATTAAATAATAATTTTATATTCATCTACAGGGTCCCCACGTACAGTTTATCACCAAATAAAAGTGGTATATGTATATCTCTATAAAATATGTACGAGAAAAATACGCTAATTTTTCGGATAAAGATGAGCAAAACATTCCCTCAAATAAAGCTAAAAAACGAGCAATGCCAACTTTAAAATTAATAAATTAATAATTTTATCTTCATCTAAAGGGTCCCCACTTACAGTTTATCACCATATAAAAGTGGGATATGTATATCTCTATAAAATATGTACGAGGAGAATACACTTATTTTTCGGATAAAGATGAGCAAAATATTCCCACAAATAAAGCTGAAAAACGAGCAGTGCCAACTTTAAAATCAATAAACTAATAATTTTATATTCATCTAAAGCGTCCCCACTTACAGTTTATCACCATATAAAAGTGGGATATGTATATCTCTATAAAATATGTACGAGGAAAATACTCTAATTTTTGGAATAAAGATGAGCAAAATATTCCCTCAAACAAAGCTGACAAACGAGCAGTCCCAAGTTTATGATTAATTAACTAATAATTTTATATTTATCTAAACGGTCCCCACTTACAGTTTATCACCATATAAAAATGGGATATGTATATATCTATAAAATATGTACGAGGAATGTACACTAATATTTCTGATAAAGATGAGCAAAATATTCCCTCAAACAAAGCTGAAAAACGAGCAGTGCCAACTTTAAAATTAATTAACTAATAAATTTATATTCATCTAAGGGGTCCCCACTTACAGTTTATCACCATATAAAAGTGGGATATGTATATCTCTATAAAATATGTACGAGGAAAATACTCTAATTTTTCGGATAAAGATGAGCAAAATATTCCCTCAAACAAAGCTGAAAAACGAGCAATGTCAACTTTAAAATTAATTAACTAATCATTTTATATTCATCTAAAGGGTCCCCACTTACAGTTTATCACCATATAAAAGTGGAATATGTATATCTCTATAAAATATGTACGAGGAAAATACACTAAGTTTTCGGATAAAGATGAGCAAAATATTCCTTCAAATAAAGCTGAGAAACGAGCAGTGCCAACTTTAAAATTAATTAACTAATAATTTTATATTCATCTAAAGCGTCCCCACTTACAGTTTATTACCATATAAAAGTGGGATATGTATATCTCTATAAAATATGTACGAGGAAAATACACTAATTTTTCGGATAAAGATGAGCAAAATATTCCCTCAAATAAAGCTGAAAAACGAGCAATGCCAACTTTAAAATTAATTAATAAATAATTTTATATTCATCTAAAGTGTCCCCACTTACAGTTTATCACCATATAAAAGTGGGATATGTATATCTCTATAAAATATGTACGAAAAAAATACGCTAATTTTTCGGATAAAGATGAGCAAGATATTCCCTCAAACAAAGCTGAAAAACGAGCAGTGCCAACTTTAAAATTAATTAAATAATAATTTTATATTCATCTACAGGGTCCCCACGTACAGTTTATCACCAAATAAAAGTGGTATATGTATATCTCTATAAAATATGTACGAGAAAAATACGCTAATTTTTCGGATAAAGATGAGCAAAACATTCCCTCAAATAAAGCTAAAAAACGAGCAATGCCAACTTTAAAATTAATTAATTAATAATTTTATCTTCATCTAAAGGGTCCCCACTTACAGTTTATCACCATATAAAAGTGGGATATGTATATCTCTATAAAATATGTACGAGGAGAATACACTTATTTTTTGGATAAAGATGAGCAAAATATTCCCACAAATAAAGCTGAAAAACGAGCAGTGCCAACTTTAAAATTAATTAACTAATAAATTTATATTCATCTAAAGCGTCCCCACTTACAGTTTATCACCATATAAAAGTGGGATATGTATACCTCTATAAAATATGTACGAGGAAAATACACTAATTTTTCGGATAAAGATGAGCAAAATATTCCCTCAAATAAAGCTGAAAATCGAGCAGTGCCAACTTTAAAATTAATTAACTAATAATTTTATATTCATCTAAAGGGTCCCCACCTACAGTTTATTACCATATATACCTAGAGGGTCTCCACAAAGCTGAAAAACGAGCAATCTCAACTTTAAAATTAATTAACTAATAATTTTATATTCAGTAAAGGGTCCTCACTTACAGCTTATCACCAGATAAAAGTGGGATATGTATATCTCTATAAAATATGTACGAGGAAAATACACTAATTTTTCGGATAAAGATGAGCAAAATATTCCCCCAAATAAAGCTGAATATCGAGCAGTGCCAACTTTAAAATTAAATAACTAATAATTTTATATTCATCTAAAGGGACCCCACTTACAGTTTATCACCATATAAAAATGGGATATGTGTATCTCTATAAAATATGTACGAAGAGAATACACTAATTTTTCGAATAAAGATGAGCAAAATATTCCCTCAAACAAAGCTGAAAAACGAGCAGTGCTATCTTTAAAATTAATAATCTAATACTTTTATATTCATCTGCAGGGTCCCCATTTACAGTTTATCACCATATAAAAGTGGGATATGTATATCTCTATAAAATACTTACGAGAAAAATACACTAATTTTTCGAATAAAGGTGAGAAAAATATTCCCACAAACAAAGCTGAAAATCGAGCAGTGCCAACTTTAAAATTAATTAACTAATAATTTTATATTCATCTAAAGGGACCCCACTTACAGTTTATCACCATATAAAAATGGGATATGTATATCTCTATAAAATATGTACGAAGAGAATACACTAATTTTTCGAATAAAGATGAGCAAAATATTCCCTCAAACAAAGCTGAAAAACGAGCAGTGCTAACTTTAAAATTAATAATCTAATAATTTTATATTCATCTGCAGGGTCCCCATTTACAGTTTATCACCATATAAAAGTGGGATATGTATATCTCTATAAAATACGTACGAGAAAATTACACTAATTTTTCGAATAAAGATGAGCAAAATATTCCCTCAAACAAAGCTGAAAAACGAGCAGAGCCAACTTTAAAATTAATTAACTAATAATTTTATATTCATCTAAAGGATCCCCACTTACAGTTTATCACCATATAAAGGTGGGATATGTATATCTCTATAAAATATGTACGAGGAAAATACACTAATTTTTCGGATAAAGATGAGCAAAATATTCCCCCAAATAAAGCTGAAAATCGAGCAGTGCCAACTTTAAAATTAATTAACTAATAGTTTTATATTCATCTAAAGGGACCCCACTTACAGTTTATCACCATATAAAAATGGGATATGTATATCTCTATAAAATATGTACGAAGAGAATACACTAATTTTTCGAATAAAGATGAGCAAAATATTCCCTCAAACTAAGCTGAAAAACGAGCAGTGCTAACTTTAAAATTAATAATCTAATAATTTTATATTCATCTGCAGGGTCCCCATTTACAGTTTATCACCATATAAAAGTGGGATATGTATATCTCTATAAAATACGTACGAGAAAAATACACTAATTTTTCGAATAAAGATGAGAAAAATATTCCCTCAAAGCTGAAAAACGAGAAGAGCCAACTTTAAAATTAATTAACTAATAATTTTATATTTATCTAAAGGGTCCCCACTTACAGTTTATCACCATATAAAAGTGGGATATGTATATATCTATAAAATATGTACGAGGAATGTACACTAATTTTTCTGATAAAGATGAGCAAAATATTCCCTCAAACAAAACTGAAAAACAAGCAGAGCCAACTTTAAAATTAATTAACTAATAATTTTATATTCATCTAAAGGGTCCCCACTTACAGTTTATCACCATATAAAGGTGGGATATGTATATCTGTATAAAATATGTACGAGGAAAATACACTAATTTTTCGGATAAGGATGAGCAAAATATTCCCTCAAATAAAGCGGAAAATCGAGCAGTGCCAACTTTAAAATTAATTAACTAATAATTTTATGTTCATCTAAAGGGTCCCCACTTACAGTTTATTACCATATATATCTAGAGGGTCTCCACAAAGCTGAAAAACGAGCAATCTCAACTTTAAAATTAATTAACTAATAATTTTATATTCAATAAAGGGTCCCCACTTACAGCTTATCACCAGATAAAAGTGGGATATGTATATCTCTATAAAATATGTACGAGGAAAATACACTAATTTTTCCGCTAAAGATGAGCAAAATATTCCCTCAAACAAAGCTGGAAAGAGAGCTGTGTCAACTTTAAAATTAATTAACTACTAATTTTATATTCATCTAAAGTGTCCCCACTTACAGTTTATCACCATATAAAAGTGGGATATGTATATCTCTATAAAATATGTACGAGGAGAATACAATAATCTTTCCGATAAAGATGAGCAAAATATTCCCTCAAACAAAGCTGAAAAACGAGCAATGTCAACTTTAAAATTAATTTACCAATAATTTTATATTCATCTAAAGGGTCCGCACTTACAGTTTATCACCATATAAAAGTGGGATATGTATATCTCTATAAAATACGTACGAGAAAATTACACTAATTTTTCGAATAAAGATGAGCAAAATATTCCCTCAAACAAAGCTGAAAAACGAGCAGAGCCAACTTTAAAATTAATTAACTGATAATTTTATATTCATCTAAAGGGTCCCCACTTACAGTTTATCACCATATAAAGGTGGGATATGTATATCTCTATAAAATATGTACGAGGAAAATACACTATTTTTTCGGATAAAGATGAGCAAAATATTCCCTCAAATAAAGCTGAAAAACGAGCAGTGCCAACTTTAAAATTAATTAACTAATAATTTTATATTCAATAAATGGTCCCCACTTACAGTTTATCACCATATAAAAGTGGGATATGTATATCTCCATAAAATATGTACGAGAAAGTACACTAATTTTTCGAATAAAGATGAGCAAAATATTCCCTCAATCAAAGCTGAAAAACGAGCAGTGCCAACTTTAAAATTAATTAACTAATAATTTTATATTCATCTAAAGCGTCCCCACTTACAGTTTATCACTATATAAAAGTGGGATATGTATATATCTATAAAATATGTACGAGAAAAATACACTAATTTTTGGAATAAAGATGAGCAAAATATTCCCTCAAACAAAGCTGAAAGACAAGCAGTGCCAACTTTAAGATTAATTAACTAATAATTTTATATTTATCTAAAGGAATCCCACTTACAGTTTATCACCATATAAAAATGGGATATGTATATATCTATAAAATATGTACGAGGAAAATACACTAATTTTACGATGAGCTAAATATTCCCTCAAATAAAGCTAAAAAACGAGCAGTGCCAACTTTAAAATTAATTAATTAATAATTTTATCTTCATCTAAAGGGTCCCCACTTACAGTTTATCACCATATAAAAGTGGGATATGTATATCTCTATAAAATATGTACGAGGAGAATACACTTATTTTTCGGATAAAGATGAGCAAAATATTCCCACAAATAAAGCTGAAAAACGAGCAGTGCCAACTTTAAAATCAATAAACTAAAAATTTTATATTCATCTAAAGCGTCCCCACTTACAGTTTATCACCATATAAAAGTGGGATATGTATATCTCTATAAAATATGTACGAGGAAAATACTCTAATTTTTGGAATAAAGATGAGCAAAATATTCCCTCAAACAAAGCTGACAAACGAGCAGTGCCAAGTTTAAGATTAATTAACTAATAATTTTATATTTATCAAAAGGGTCCCCACTTACACTTTATCACCATATAAAAGTGGGATATGTATATATCTATAAAATATGTACAAAAAATGTACACTAATTTTTCTGATAAAGATGAGCAAAATATTCCCTCAAACAAAGCTGAAAAACGAGCAGTGCCAACTTTAAAATTAATTAACTAATAAATTTATATTCATCTAAAGGGTCCCCACTTACAGTTTATCACCATATAAAAGTGGGATATGTATATCTGTATAAAATATGTACGAGGAAAATACACTAATTTTTCGGATAAAGATGAGCAAAATATTCCCCCAAATAAAGCTGAAAATCGAGCAGTGCCAACTTTAAAATTAATTAACTAATAATTTTATATTCATCTAAAGGGACCCCACTTACAGTTTATCATCATATAAAAATGGGATATGTATATCTCTGTAAAATATGTACGAAGAGAATACACTAATTTTTCGAATAAAGATGAGCAAAATATTCCCTCAAACAAAGCTGAAAAACGAGCAGTGCTAACTTTAAAATTAATAATCTAATAATTTTATATTCATCTGCTGGGTCTCCATTTACAGTTTATCACCATATAAAAGTGGGATATGTATATCTCTATAAAATATGTACGAAAAAAATACACTAATTTTTCGGATAAAGATGAGCAAAATATTCCCTCAAACAAAGCTGAAAAACGAGCAGTGTCAACTTTATAATTAATTAACTAATAATTTTATGTTCATCTAAAGGGTCCCCACTTACAAGTTATCCTCATATAAAGGTGTGATATGAATATCTCTATAATATATGTACGAGGAAAATACACTAATTTTCCGGATAAAGATGAGCAAAATATTGCCTCAAATAAAGCTGAAAAACGAGCAGTGCTAACTTTAAAATTAATAATCTAATAATTTTATATTCATCTGCAGGGTCCCCATTTACAGTTTATCACCATATAAAAGTGGGATATGTATATCTCTGTAAAATATGTACGAGGAAAATACACTAATTTTTCGGATAAAAATGAGCAAAATATTCCCTCAAACAAAGCTGAAAAACGAGCAGTGCCAACTTTAAAATTAACTAATAATTTTATATTCATCTAAAGCGTCCCCACTTACAGTTTTTCACTATATAAAAGTGGGATATGTATATCTCTATAAAATATGTACGAGGAAAATACACTAATTTTTGGAATAAAGATGAGCAAAATATTCCCTCAAACAAAGCTGAAAGACAAGCAGTGCCAACTTTAAGATTAATTAACTAATAATTTTATATTTATCTAAAGGGTTCCCACTTACAGTTTATCACCATATAAATATGGGATATGTATATATATATAAAATATATACGAGGAAAATACACTAATTTTTCGATGAGCTAAATATTCCCTCAAATAAAGCTGATAAACGAGCAGTGCCAACGTTAAAATTAATTAACTAATAATTTTATATTCATCTAAAGCGTCCCCACTTACAGTTTATCACCATATAAAAGTGGGATATGTATATCTCTATAAAATATGTACGAGGAAAATACACTAATTTTTCGGATAAAGATGAGCAAAATATTCCCTCAAATAAAGCTGAAAAACGAGCAATGCCAACTTTAATATTAATTAATAAATAATTTTATATTCATCTAAAGGGTCCCCACTTACAGTTTATCACCATATAAAAGTGGGATATGTATATCTCTATAAAATATGTACGAGGAGAATACACGTAATTTTCGGATAAAGATGAGCAAAATATTCCCACAAATAAAGCTGAAAAACGAGCAGTGCCAACTTTAAAATCAATAAACTAATAATTTTATATTCATCTAAAGCGTCCCCGCTTACAGTTTATCACCATATAAAAGTGGGATATGTATATCTCTATAAAATATGTACGAGGAAAATACTCTAATTTTTGGAATAAAGATGAGCAAAATATTCCCTCAAACAAAGCTGACAAACGAGCAGTGCCAAGTTTAAGATTAATTAACTAATAATTTTATATTTATCTAAAGGGTCCCCACTTACAGTTTATCACCATATAAAAGTGGGATATGTATATATCTATAAAATATGTACGAGGAATGTACACTAATTTTTCTGATAAAGATGAGCAAAATATTCCCTCAAACAAAGCTGAAAAACGAGCAGTGCCAACTTTAAAATTAATTAACTAATAAATTTATATTCATCTAAGGGGTCCCCACTTACAGTTTATCACCATATAAAAGTGGGATATGTATATCTGTATAAAATATGTACGAGGAAAATACACTAATTTTTCGGATAAAGATGAGCAAAATATTCCCTCAAATAAAGCTGAAAATCGAGCAGTGCCAACTTTAAAATTAATTAACTAATAATTTTATATTCATCTAAAGGGTCCCCACCTACAGTTTATTACCATATATATCTAGAGGGTCTCCACAAAGCTGAAAAACGAGCAATCTAAACTTTAAAATTAATTAACTAATAATTTTATATTCAATAAAGGGTCCTCACTTACAGCTTATCACCAGATAAAAGTGGGATATGTACATCTCTATAAAATATGTACGAGGAAAAAAAACTAATTTTTCCGCTAAAGATGAGCAAAATATTCCCTCAAACAAAGCTGGAAAGAGAGCTGTGTCAACTTTAAAATTAATTAACTAATAATTTTATATTCATCTAAAGTGTCCCCACTTACAGTTTATCACCATATAAAAGTGGGATATGTAAATCTCTATAAAATATGTACGAGGAGAATACAATAATCTTTCCGATAAAGATGAGCAAAATATTCCCTCAAACAAAGCTGAAAAACGAGCAATGTCAACTTTAAAATTAATTTACCAATAATTTTATATTCATCTAAATGGTCCGCACTTACAGTTTATCACCATATAAAAGTGGGATATGTATATCTCTATAAAATACGTACGAGAAAAGTACACTAATTTTTCGAATAAAGATGAGCAAAATATTCCCTCAAACAAAGCTGAAAAACGAGCAGAGCCAACTTTAATATTAATTATCTGATAATTTTATATTCATCTAAAGGGTCCCCACTTACAGTTTATCACCATATAAAAGTGGGATATGTATATCTCTATAAAATATGTACGACGAGAATACAATAATCTTTCCGATAAAGATGAGCAAAATATTCCCTCAAATAAAGCTGAAAAACGAGAAGTGCCAACTTTAAAATTAATTAACTAATAATTTTATATTCAATATATGGTCCCCACTTACAGTTTATCACCAAATAAAAGTGGGATATGTATATCTCTATAAAATATGTACGAGGAGAATACACTTATTTTTCGGATAAAGATGAGCAAAATATTCCCACAAATAAAGCTGAAAAACGAGCAGTGTCAACTTTAAAAACAATAAACTAAAAATTTTATATTCATCTAAAGCGTCCCCACTTACAGTTTATCACCATATAAAAGTGGGATATGTATATCTCTATAAAATATGTACGAGGAAAATACACTAATTTTTGGAATAAAGATGAGCAAAATATTCCCTCAAACAAAGCTGACAAACGAGCAGTGCCAAGTTTAAGATTAACTAACTAATAATTTTATATTTATCTAAAGGGTCCCCACTTACAGTTTATCACCATATAAAAGTGGGATATGTATATATCTATAAAATATGTACGAAAAATGTACACTAATTTTTCTGATAAAGATGAGCAAAATATTCCCTCAAACAAAGCTGAAAAACGAGCAGTGCCAACTTTAACATTAAATAACTAATAAATTTATATTCATCTAAAGGGTCCCCACTTACAGTTTATCACCATATAAAAGTGGGATATGTATATCTGTATAAAATATGTACGAGGAAAATACACTAATTTTTCGGATAAAGATGAGCAAAATATTCCCCCAAATAAAGCTGAAAATCGAGCAGTGCCAACTTTAAAATTAATTAACTAATAATTTTATATTCATCTAAAGGGACCCCACTTACAGTTTATCATCATATAAAAATGGGATATGTATATCTCTATAAAATATGTACGAAGAGAATACACTAATTTTTCGAATAAAGATGAGCAAAATATTCACTCAAACAAAGCTGAAAAACGAGCAGTGCTAACTTTAAAATTAATAATCTAATAATTTTATATTCATCTGCAGGGTCCCCATTTACAGTTTATCACCATATAAAAGTGGGATATGTATATCTCTATAAAATATGTACGAAAAAAATACACTAATTTTTCGGATAAAGATGAGCAAAATATTCCCTCAAACAAAGCTGAAAAACGAGGAATGTCAACTTTAAAATTAATTAACTAATAATTTTATATTCATCTAAATGGTCCCCACTTACAGTTTATCACCATATAAAAGTGGGATATGTATATCTCTATAAAATATGTACGAGGAAAATACACTAAGTTTTCGGATAAAGATGAGCAAAATATTCCCTCAAACAAAGCTGAAAAACGAGCAGTGTCAACTTTATAATTAATTAACTAATAATTTTATGTTCATCTAAAGGGTCCCCACTTACAAGTTATCCTCATATAAAGGTGTGATATGTATATCTCTATAATATATGTACGAGGAAAATACACTAATTTTCCGGATAAAGATGAGCAAAATATTGCCTCAAATAAAGCTGAAAAACGAGCAGTGCTAACTTTAAAATTAATAATCTAATAATTTTATATTCATCTGCAGGGTCCCCGTTTACAGTTTATCACCATATAAAAGTGGGATATGTATATCTCTATAAAATATGTACGAGGAAAATACACTAATTTTTCGGATAAAAATTAGCAAAATATTCCCTCAAACAAAGCTGAAAAACGAGCAGTGCCAACTTTAAAATTAACTAATAATTTTATATTCATCTAAAGCGTCCCCACTTACAGTTTATCACTATATAAAAGTGGGATATGTATATCTCTATAAAATATGTACGAGGAAAATACACTAATTTTTGGAATAAAGATGAGCAAAATATTCCCTCAAACAAAGCTGAAAGACAAGCAGTGCCAACTTTAAGATTAATTAACTAATAATTTTATATTTATCTAAAGGGTTCCCACTTACAGTTTATCACCATATAAAAGTGGGATATGTATATATCTATAAAATATGTACGAGGAAAATACACTAATTTTTCGATGAGCTAAATATTCCCTCAAATAAAGCTGATAAACGAGCAGTGCCAACATTAAAATTAATTAACTAATAATTTTATATTCATCTAAAGCGTCCCCACTTACAGTTTATCACCATATAAAAGTGGGATATGTATATCTCTATAAAATATGTACGAGGAAAATACACTAATTTTTCGGATAAAGATGAGCAAAATATTCCCTCAAATAAAGCTGAAAAACGAGCAATGCCAACTTTAATATTAATTAATAAATAATTTTATATTCATCTAAAGTGTCCCCACTTACAGTTTATCACCATATAAAAGTGGGATATGTATATCTCCATAAAATATGTACGAAAAAAATACGCTAATTTTTCGGATAAAGATGAGCAAGATATTCCCTCAAACAAAGCTGAAAAACGAGCAGAGCCAACTTTAAAATTAATTAACTAATAATTTTATATTCATCTAAAAGGTCGCCACGTACAGTTATCACCAAATAAAAGTGGTATATGTATATCTCTATAAAATATGTACGAGAAAAATACACTAATTTTTCGGATAAAGATGAGCAAAACATTCCCTCAAATAAAGCTAAAAAACGAGCAATGCCAACTTTAAAATTAATTAATTAATAATTTTATCTTCATCTAAATGGTCCCCACTTACAGTTTATCACCATATAAAAGTGGGATATGTATATCTCTATAAAATATGTACGAGGAGAATACACGTATTTTTCGGATAAAGATGAGCAAAATATTCCCACAAATAAAGCTGAAAAACGAGCAGTGCCAACTTTAAAATCAATAAACTAATAATTTTATATTCATCTAAAGCGTCCCCACTTACAGTTTATCACCATATAAAAGTGGGATATGTATATCTCTATAAAATATGTACGAGGAAAATACTCTAATTTTTGGAATAAAGATGAGCAAAATATTCCCTCAAACAAAGCTGACAAACGAGCAGTGCCAAGTTTAAGATTAATTAACTAATAATTTTATATTTATCTAAAGGGTAACCAATTAAAGTTTATCACCATATAAAAGTGGGATATGTATATATCTATAAAATATGTACGAGGAATGCACACTAATTTTTCTGATAAAGATGAGCAAAATATTCCCTCAAACAAAGCTGAAAAACGAGCACTGCCAACTTTAAAATTAATTAACTAATAAATTTATATTCATCTAAGGGGTCCCCACTTACAGTTTATCACCATATAAAAGTGGGATATGTATATCTGTATAAAATATGTACGAGGAAAATACTCTAATTTTTCGGATAAAGATGAGCAAAATATTCCCTCAAATAAAGCTGAAAATCGAGCAGTGCCAACTTTAAAATTAATTAACTAATAATTTTATATTCATCTAAAGGGTCCCCACCTACAGTTTATTACCATATATATCTAGAGGGTCTCCACAAAGCTGAAAAACGAGCAATCTCAATTTTAAAATTAATTAACTAATAATTTTATATTCAATAAAGGGTCCTCACTTACAGCTTATCACCAGATAAAAGTGGTATATGTATATCTCTATAAAATATGTACGAAGAAAATACACTAATTTTTCCGCTAAAGATGAGCAAAATATTCCCTCAAACAAAGCTGGAAAGAGAGCTGTGTCAACTTTAAAATTAATTAACTAATAATTTTATATTCATCTAAAGTGTCCCCACTTACAGTTTATCAGCATATAAAAGTGGGATATGTATATCTCTATAAAATATGTACGAGGAGAATACAATAATCTTTCCGATAAAGATGAGCAAAATATTCCCTCAAACAAAGCTGAAAAACGAGCAATGTCAACTTCAAAATTAATTTACCAATAATTTTATATTCATCTAAAGGGTCCGCACTTACAGTTTATCACCATATAAAAGTGGGATATGTATATCTCTATAAAATACGTACGAGAAAAGTACACTAATTTTTCGAATAAAGATGAGCAAAATATTCCCTCAAACAAAGCTGAAAAACGAGCAGAGCCAACTTTAAAATTAATTAACTGATAATTTTATATTCATCTAAAGGGTCCCCCCTTACAGTTTATCACCATATAAAAGTGGGATATGTATATCTCTATAAAATATGTACGAGGAGAATACAATAATCTTTCCGATAAAGATGAGCAAAACATTCCCTCAAATAAAGCTGAAAAACGAGAAGTGCCAACTTTAAAATTAATTAACTAATAATTTTATATTCAATAAATGGTCCCCACTTACAGTTTATCACCATATAAAAGTGGGATATGTATATCTCCATAAAATATGTACGAGAAAGTACACTAATTTTTCGAATAAAAATGAGCAAAATATTCCCTGAATCAAAGCTGAAAAACGAGCAGTGCCAACTTTAAAATTAATTAACTAATAATTTTATATTCATCTAAAGCGTCCCCACTTACAGTTCATCACTATATAAAAGTGGGATATGTATATCTCTATAAAATATGTACGAGAAAAATACACTAATTTTTGGAATAAAGATGAGCAAAATATTCCCTCAAACAAAGCTGAAAGACAAGCAGTGCCAACTTTAAGATTAATTAACTAATAATTTTATATTTATCTAAAGGGTTCCCACTTACAGTTTATCACCATATAAAAATGGGATATGTATATATCTATAAAATATGTACGAGGAAAATACACTAATTTTTTGATGAGCTAAATATTCCCTCAAATAAAGCTAAAAAACGAGCAGTGCCAACTTTAAAATGAATTAATTAATAATTTTATCTTCATCTAAAGGGTCCCCACTTACAGTTTATCACCATATAAAAGTGGGATATGTATATCTCTATAAAATATGTACGAGGAGAATACACTTATTTTTCGGATAAAGATGAGCAAAATATTCCCACAAATAAAGCTGAAAAACGAGCAGTGCCAACTTTAAAATCAATAAACTAATAATTTTATATTCATCTAAAGCGTCCCCACTTACAGTTTATCACCATATAAAAGTGGGATATGTATATCTCTATAAAATATGTGCGAGGAAAATACTCTAATTTTTGGAATAAAGATGAGCAAAATATTCCCTCAAACAAAGCTGACAAACGAGCAGTGCCAAGTTTAAGATTAATTAACTAATAATTTTATATTTATCTAAAGGGTCCCCACTTACAGTTTATCACAATATAAAAGTGGGATATGTATATATCTATAAAATATGTACGAGAAATGTACACTAATTTTTCTGATAAAGATTAGCAAAATATTCCCTCAAACAAAGCTGAAAAACGAGCAGTGCCAACTTTAAAATTAATTAACTAATAAATTTATATTCATCTAAAGGGTCCCCACTTACAGTTTATCACCATATAAAAGTGGGATATGTATATCTGTATAAAATATGTACGAGGAAAATACACTAATTTTTCGGATAAAGATGAGCAAAATATTCCCCCAAATAAAGCTGAAAATCGAGCAGTGCCAACTTTAAAATTAATTAACTAATAATTTTATATTCATCTAAAGGGACCCCACTTACAGTTTATCACCATATAAAAATGGGATATGTATATCTCTATAAAATATGTACGAAGAGAATACACTAATTTTTCGAATAAAGATGAGCAAAATATTCCCTCAAACAAAGCTGAAAAACGAGCAGTGCTAACTTTAAAATTAATAATCTAATAATTTTATATTCATCTGCAGGGTCCCCATTTACAGTTTATCACCATATAAAAGTGGGATATGTATATCTCTATAAAATATGTACGAAAAAAATACACTAATTTTTCGGAAAAAATGAGCAAAATATTCCCTCAAACAAAGCTGAAAAACGAGGAATGTCAACTTTAAAATTAATTAACTAATAATTTTATATTCATCTAAATGGTCCCCACTTACAGTTTATCACCATATAAAAGTGGGATATGTATATCTCTATAAAATATGTACGAGGAAAATACACTAAGTTTTCGGATAAAGATGAGCAAAATATTCCCTCAAACAAAGCTGAAAAACGAGCGGTGTCAACTTTATAATTAATTAACTAATAATTTTATGTTCATCTAAAGGGTCCCCACTTACAAATTATCCTCATATAAAGGTGTGATATGTATATCTCTATAATATATGTACGAGGAAAATACACTAATTTTCCGGATAAAGATGAGCAAAATATTGCCTCAAATAAAGCTGAAAAACGAGCAGTGCCAACTTTAAAATTAATTAAATAAAATTTTATATTCATCTAAGCGGTCCCCACCTACAGTTTATCGCTATATAAAAGTGGGATACGTATATCTCTATAAAATATGTACGAGGAAAATACGCTAATTTTTCGGATAAAGATGAGCAAAATATTCCCTCAAATAAAGCTGAAAAACGAGCAGTGCCAACTTTAAAATTAATCAACTAAAATTTTATATTCATCTAAAGGGTCCCCACCTACAGTTTATCACCATATAAAAGTGGGATATGTATATCTCTATAAAATATGTACGAAGAAAATACACTAATTTTTTCGCTAAAGATGAGCAAAATATTCCCTCAAACAAAGCTGGAAAGAGAGCAGTGTCAACTTTAAAATTAATTAACTAATAATTTTATATTCATCTAAAGTGTCCCCACTTACAGTTTATCACCATATAAAAGTGGGATATGTATATCTCTTTAAAATATGCACGAGTAAAATACACTAATTTTTCGATGAGCAAAATATTCCCTCAAACAAAGCTGAAAGACGAGCAGTGCCAACTTTAAGATTAATTAACTAATAATTTTATTTTTATCTAAATGGTCCCCACTTACAGTTTATCAACATGTAAAAGTGAGATATGTATATCTCTATAAAATATGTACGAGGAGAATACACTAATTTTTACGATAAAGATGAGCAAAATATTCCCTCAAACAAAGCTGGAAAGAGAGCAGTGTCAACTTTAAAAAAATAATCTAATAATTTTATATTCATCTAAAGGGTCCCCACTTACAGTTTATCACCATATAAAAGTGCGATATGTATATCTCTATAAAATAAGTACGAGGAAAATACACTAATTTTTCGGATAAAGATGAGCGAAATATCCCCTCAAATAGAGCTGAAAAACGAGCAGTGCCAACCTTAAAATTAATTAACTAATAATTTTATATTCGTTAAAGGGTCCCCACTTACAGTTTATCACCATATAAAAGTGGGATATGTATATCTCTATAAAATATGTACGAGGAGAATACACTAATTTTTTGGATAAAGATGAGCAAAATATTCCCTCAAATAAAGCTGAAAATCGAGCAGTGCCAACTTTAATATTAATTAACTAATAATTTTATATTCATCTAAATGATCCCCACTTACACTTTATCAACATATAAAAGTGAGATATGTATATCTCTATAAAATATGTACGAGGAGAATACACTAATTTTTACGATAAAGATGAGCAAAATATTCCCTCAAACAAAGCTGAAAAACGAGCAGTGTCAACTTTAAAATTAATTAACTAATAATTTTGTATTCGTCTAAGGGGTCCCCACTTACAGTTTATCACCATATAAAAGTGGGATATGTATATCTCTATAAAATATGTACCAGAAAATTACACTAATTTTTCCGTTAAAGATTAGCAAAATATTCCCTCAAATAAAGCTGAAAAACGAGCAGTGCCAACTTTAAAATTAATTAACTAATAATTTTATATTCATCTAAGCGGTCCCCACCTACAGTTTATCGCTATATAAAAGTGGGATATGTATATCTCTATAAAATATGTACGAGGAAAATACGCTAATTTTTCGGATAAAGATGAGCAAGATATTCCCTCAAACAAAGGTGAAGAACGAGCAGTGCCAACTTTAAAATTAATTAACTACTAATTTTATATTCATCTAAAAGGTCCCCACTTACAGCTTATCACCATATAAAAGTGGGATATGTATATCTCTATAAAATATGTACGAGGAAAATACACTAATTTTTCGGATAAAGATGAGCAAAATATTCCCTCAAACAAAGCTGAAAAACGAGCAATGTCAACTTTAAAATTAATTAATTTATAATTTTATATTCAATAAAGGGTCCCCACTTACAGTTTATCACCATATAAAAGTGGGATATGTATATCTCTATAAAATATGTACGAGGAAAATACACTAATTTTTGGAATAAAGATGAGCAAAATATTCCCTCAAACAAAGCTGAAAGACGAGCAGTGCCAACTTTAAGATTAATTAACTAATAATTTTATTTTTATCTAAAGGGTCCCCACTTACAGTTTATCACCATATAAAAGTGGGATATGTATATATCTATAAAATATGCACGAGTAAAATACACTAATTTTTCGATGAGTAAAACATTCCCTCAAATAAAGCTGAAAAACGAGCAGTGCCAATATTCAAATTAATTAACTAATAATTTTGTATTCATCTAAAGGGTCCCCACTTACAGTTTATCACCATATAAAAGTGGGATATGTATATCTCTATAAAATATGTACGAGGAAAATACACTAATTTTTCGGATAAAGATGAGCAAAATATTCCCTCAAATAAAGCTGAAAAACGAGCAATGCCAACTTTAAAATTAATTAACAAATAATTTTATATTCATCTAAAGTGTCCCCACTTACAGTTTATCACCATATAAAAGTGGGATATGTATATCTCTATAAAATATGTACGAGGAAAATACGCTAATTTTTCGGATAAAGATGAGCAAGATATTCCCTCAAACAAAGCTAAAAACCGAGCAGTGCCAACTTTAAAATTAATTAACTAATAATTTTATATTCATCTAAAGGGTCCCCACTTACAGTTTATCACCATATAAAAGTGGGATATGTATATCTGTATAAAATATGTACGAGGAAAATACACTAATTTTTCGGATAAAGATGAGCAAAATATTCCCTCAAACAAAGCTGAAAAACGAGCAATGTCAACTTTAAAATTAATTAACTAATCATTTTATATTCATCTAAAGGGTCCCCACTTACAGTTTATCACCATATAAAAGTGGAATATGTATATCTCTATAAAATATGTACGAGGAAAATACACTAAGTTTTCGGATAAAGATGAGCAAAATATTCCTTCAAATAAAGCTGAAAAACGAGCAGTGTCAACTTTAAAATTAATTAACTAATAATTTTATGTTCATCTAAAGCGTCCCCACTTACAAGTTATTACCATATAAAAGTGGATGTGTATATCTCTATAATATATGTACGAGGAAAATACTCTAATTTTCCGGATAAAGGTGAGCAAAATATTGCCTCAAATAAAGCTGAAAAACGAGCAGTGCCAACTTTAAAATTAATTAACTATTCATTTTATATCCATCTAAAGGGTCCCAACTTACAGTTTATCATTATATAAAAGTGGGATATGTATATCTCTATAAAATATATACGAGGAAAATACACTAATTTTTCGGAAAAAAATGGGGAAAATATTCCCTCAAATAAAGCTGAAAAACGAGCAGTGCAACTTTAAAATTAATCAACTAATAAATTTATATTCATCTAAAGGGTCCTCACTTACAGTTTATCACCATATAAAAGTGGGATATCTATATCTCTATAAAATATGTACGAGGAAAATACACTAATTTTTCCGCTAAAGATGAGCAAAATATTCCCTCAAACAAAGCTGGAAAGAGAGCAGTGTCAACTTTAAAATTAATTAACTAATAATTTTATATTCATCTAAAGTGTCCCCACTTACAGTTTATCACCATATAAAAGTGGGATATGTATATCTCTATAAAATATGTACGAGGAAAATACACTAATTTTTCCGCTAAAGATGAGCAAAATATTCCCTCAAACAAAGCTGGAAAGAGAGCAGTGCCAACTTTAAAATTAATAATCTAATAATTTTATATTCATCTAAAGGGTCCTCACTTACAGTTTATAACCATATAAAAGAGGGATATGTATATCTCTATAAAATAAGTACGAGGAAAATACACTAATTTTTCGGATAAAGATGAGCAAGATATTCCCTCAAATAAAGCTGAAAAACGAGCAGTGCCAACTTTAAAATTAATTAACTAATAATTTTATATTCATCTAAAGGGTCCCCACTTACAGTTTATCATCATATAAAAGTGGGATATATATATCTCTATAACATATGTACGAGGAAAATACACAAATTTTTCGGATAAAAATGAGCAAAATATTCCCTCAAACAACGCTGAAAAACGAGCAGTGCCAACTTTAAAATGAACTAATAATTTTATATTCATCTAAAGCGTCCCCACTTACAGTTTATCACTATATAAAAGTGGGATATGTATATCTCTATAAAATATGTACGAGGAAAATACACTAATTTTTGGAATAAAGATGAGCAAAATATTCCCTCAAACAAAGCTGAAAGACAAGCAGTGCCAACTTTAAAATTAATTAACTAATAATTTTATATTTATCTAAAGGGTTCCCACTTACAGTCTATCACCATATAAAAGTGGGATATGTATATCTCTATAAAATATGTACGAGGAAAATACACTAATTTTTCGATGAGCTAAATATTCCCTCAAACAAAGCTGGAAAGAGAGCAGTGTCAACTTTAAAAAAATAATCTAATAATTTTATATTCATCTAAAGGGTCCCCACTTACAGTTTATCACCATATAAAAGTGCGATATGTATATCTCTATAAAATAAGTACGAGGAAAATACACTAATTTTTCGGATAAAGATGAGCAAAATATCCCCTCAAATAGAGCTGAAAAACGAGCAGTGCCAACTTTAAAATTAATTAACTAATAATTTTATATTCGTAAAAGGGTCCCCACTTACAGTTTATCACCATATAAAAGTGGGATATGTATATCTCTATAAAATATGTACGAGGAGAATACACTAATTTTTTGGATAAAGATGAGCAAAATATTCCCTCAAATAAAGCTGAAAATCGAGCAGTGCCAACTTTAAAATTAATTAACTAATAATTTTATATTCATCTAAATGGTCCCCACTTACAGTTTATCAACATATAAAAGTGAGATATGTATATCTCTATGAAATATGTACGAGGAGAATACACTAATTTTTACGATAAAGATGAGCAAAATATTCCCTCAAACAAAGCTGAAAAACGAGCAGTGTCAACTTTAAAATTAATTAACTAATAATTTTGTATTCGTCTAAGGGGTCCCCACTTACAGTTTATCACCATATAAAAGTGGGATATGTATATCTCTATAAAATATGTACCAGGAAATTACACTAATTTTTCGGATAAAGATTAGCAAAATATTCCCTCAAATAAAGCTGAAAAACGAGCAGTGCCAACTTTAAAATTAATTAACTAATAATTTTATATTCATCTAAGCGGTCCCCACCTACAGTTTATCGCTATATAAAAGTGGGATATGTATATCTCTATAAAATATGTACGAGGAAAATACGCTAATTTTTCGGATAAAGATGAGCAAGATATTCCCTCAAACAAAGGTGAAGAACGAGCAGTGCCAACTTTAAAATTAATTAACTAATAATTTTATATCCATCTAAAAGGTCCCCACTTACAGCTTATCACCATATAAAAGTGGGATATGTATATCTGTATAAAATATGTACGAGGAAAATACACTAATTTTTCGGATAAAGATGAGCAAAATATTCCCTCAAACAAAGCTGAAAAACGAGCAATGTCAACTTTAAAATTAATTAATTTATAATTTTATATTCAATAAAGGGTCCCCACTTACAGTTTATCACCATATAAAAGTGGGATATGTATATCTCTATAAAATATGTACGAGGAAAATACACTAATTTTTGGAATAAAGATGAGCAAAATATTCCCTCAAACAAAGCTGAAAGACGAGCAGTGCCAACTTTAAGATTAATTAACTAATAATTTTATTTTTATCTAAAGGGTCCCCACTTACAGTTTATCACCATATAAAAGTGGGATATGTATATATCTATAAAATATGCACGAGTAAAATACACTAATTTTTCGATGAGTAAAATATTCCCTCAAATAAAGCTGAAAAACGAGCAGTGCCAATATTCAAATTAATTAACTAATAATTTTGTATTCATCTAAAGGGTCCCCACTTACAGTTTATCACCATATAAAAGTGGGATATGTATATCTCTATAAAATATGTACGAGGAAAATACACTAATTTTTCGGATAAAGATGAGCAAAATATTCCCTCAAATAAAGCTGAAAAACGAGCAATGCCAACTTTAAAATTAATTAACAAATAATTTTATATTCATCTAAAGTGTCCCCACTTATAGTTTATCACCATATAAAAGTGGGATATGTATATCTCTATAAAATATGTACGAGGAAAATACGCTAATTTTTCGGATAAAGATGAGCAAGATATTCCCTCAAACAAAACTAAAAACCGAGCAGTGCCAACTTTAAAATTAATTAACTAATAATTTTATATTCATCTAAAGGGTCCCCACTTACAGTTTATCACCATATAAAAGTGGGATATGTATATCTGTATAAAATATGTACGAGGAAAATACACTAATTTTTCGGATAAAGATGAGCAAAATATTCCCTCAAACAAAGCTGAAAAACGAGCAATGTCAACTTTAAAATTAATTAACTAATCATTTTATATTCATCTAAAGGGTCCCCACTTACAGTTTATCACCATATAAAAGTGGAATATGTATATCTCTATAAAATATGTACGAGGAAAATACACTAAGTTTTCGGATAAAGATGAGCAAAATATTCCTTCAAATAAAGCTGAAAAACGAGCAGTGTCAACTTTAAAATTAATAAACTAATAATTTTATATTCATCTAAAGCACTTACAGTTTATCACCATATAAAAGTGGGATATGTATATCTCTATAAAATATGTACGAGGAAAATACTCTAATTTTTGGAATAAAGATGAGCAAAATATTCCCTCAAACAAAGCTGACAAACGAGCAGTGCCAAGTTTATGATTAATTAACTAATAATTTTATACTTATCTAAAGGGTCCCCACTTACAGTTTATCACCATATAAAAGTGGGATATGTATATATCTATAAAATATGTACGAGGAATGTACACTAATTTTTCTGATAAAGATGAGCAAAATATTCCCTCAAACAAAGCTGAAAAACGAGCAGTGCCAACTTTAAAATTAATTAACTAATAAATTTATATTCATCTAAGGGGTACCCACTTAGAGTTTATCACCATATAAAAGTGGGATATGTATATCTGTATAAAATATGTAGGAAAAAAATACACTAATTTTTCGGATAAAGATGAGCAAAATATTCCCTCAAATAAAGCTGAAAATCGAGCAGTGCCAACTTTAAAATTAATTAATTTATAATTTTATATTCAATAAAGGGTCCCCACTTACAGTTTATCACCATATAAAAGTGGGATATGTATATCTCTATAAAATATGTACGAGGAAAATACACTAATTTTTGGAATAAAGATGAGCAAAATATTCCCTCAAACAAAGCTGAAAGACGAGCAGTGCCAACTTTAAGATTAATTAACTAATAATTTTATTTTTATCTAAAGGGTCCCCACTTACAGTTTATCACCATATAAAAGTGGGATATGTATATATCTATAAAATATGCACGAGTAAAATACACTAATTTTTCGATGAGTAAAATATTCCCTCAAATAAAGCTGAAAAACGAGCAGTGCCAATATTCAAATTAATTAACTAATAATTTTGTATTCATCTAAAGGGTCCCCACTTACAGTTTATCACCATATAAAAGTGGGATATGTATATCTCTATAAAATATGTACGAGGAAAATACGCTAATTTTTCGGATAAAGATGAGCAAGATATTCCCTCAAACAAAGCTAAAAAAACGAGCAGTGCCAACTTTAAAATTAATTAACTAATAATTTTATATTCATCTAAAGGGTCCCCACTTACAGTTTATCAGAATATAAAAGTGGGATATGTATATCTGTATAAAATATGTACGAGGAAAATACACTAATTTTTCGGATAAAGATGAGCAAAATATTCCCCCAAATAAAGCTGAAAAACGAGCAATGCCAACTTTAAAATTAATTAACAAATAATTTTATATTCATCTAAAGTGTCCCCACTTACAGTTTATCACCATATAAAAGTGGGATATGTATATCTCTATAAAATATGTACGAGGAAAATACGCTAATTTTTCGGATAAAGATGAGCAAGATATTCCCTCAAACAAAGCTAAAAAACGAGCAGTGCCAACTTTAAAATTAATTAACTAATAATTTTATATTCATCTAAAGGGTCCCCACTTACAGTTTATCAGAATATAAAAGTGGGATATGTATATCTGTATAAAATATGTACGAGGAAAATACACTAATTTTTCGGATAAAGATGAGCAAAATATTCCCTCAAACAAAGCTAAAAAACGAGCAATGTCAACTTTAAAATTAATTAACTAATCATTTTATATTCATCTAAAGGGTCCCCACTTACAGTTTATCACCATATAAAAGTGGAATATGTATATCTCTATAAAATATGTACGAGGAAAATACACTAAGTTTTCGGATAAAGATGAGCAAAATATTCCCTCAAACAAAGCTGACAAACGAGCAGTGCCAAGTTTAAGATTAATTAACTAATAATTTTATATTTATCTAATTGGTCCCGACTTACAGTTTATCACCATATAAAAGTGGGATATGTATATATCTATAAAATATGTACGAGGAATGTACACTAATTTTTCGGATAAAGATGAGCAAAATATTCCCTCAAATAAAGCTGAAAATCGAGCAGTGCCAACTTTAAAATTAATTAACTAATAATTTTATATTCATCTATAGGGTCCCCACTTACAGTTTATTACCATATATATCTAGAGGGTCTCCACAAAGCGGAAAAACGAGCAATCTCAACTTTAAAATTAATTAACTAATAATTTTATATTCAATAAAGGGTCCCCACTTACAGCTTATCACCAGATAAAAGTGGGATATGTATATCTCTATAAAATATGTACGAGGAAAATACACTAATTTTTCCGCTAAAGATGAGCAAAATATTCCCTCAAACAAAGCTGGAAAGAGAGCTGTGTCAACTTTAAAATTAATTAACTAATAATTTTATATTCATCTAAAGTGTCCCCACTTACAGTTTATCACCATATAAAAGTGGGATATGTATATCTCTATAAAATATGTACGAGGAGAATACAATAATCTTTCCGATAAAGATGAGCAAAATATTCCCTCAAACAAAGCTGAAAAACGAGCAATGTCAACTTTAAAATTAATTTACCAATAATTTTATATTCATCTAAAGGGTCCGCACTTACAGTTTATCACCATATAAAAGTGGGATATGTATATCTCTATAAAATACGTACGAGAAAATTACACTAATTTTTCGAATAAAGATGAGCAAAATATTCCCTCAAACAAAGCTGAAAAACGAGCAGAGCCAACTTTAAAATTAATTAACTGCTAATTTTATATTCATCTAAAGTGTCCCCACTTACAGTTTATCACCATATAAAAGTGGGATATGTATATATCTATAAAATATATACGAGGAATGTACACTAATTTTTCTGATAAAGATGAGCAAAATATTCCCTCAAACAAAGCTGACAAACGAGAGGTGCCAAGTTTAAGATTAATTAACTAATAATTTTATATTTATCTAATTGGTCCCGACTTACAGTTTATCACCATATAAAAGTGGGATATGTATATATCTATAAAATATGTACGAGGAATGTACACTAATTTTTCTGATAAAGATGAGCAAAATATTCCCTCAAACAAAGCTGAAAAACGAGCAGTGCCAACTTTAAAATTAATTAACTAATATATTTATATTCATCTAAAGGGTCTTCACTTACAGTTTATCACCATATGAAAGTGGGATATGTATATCTGTATAAAATATGTACGAGGAAAATACACTAATTTTTCGGATAAAGATGAGCAAAATATTCCCCCAAATGAAGCTGAAAATCGAGCAGTGCCAACTTTAAAATTAATTAACTAATAATTTTATATTCATCTAAAGGGACCCCACTTACAGTTTATCATCATATAAAAATGGGATATGTATATCTCTATAAAATATGTACGAAGAGAATACACTAATTTTTCGAATAAAGATGAGCAAAATATTCCCTCAAACAAAGCTGAAAAACGAGCAGTGCTAACTTTAAAATTAATAATCTAATAATTTTATATTCATCTGCAGGGTCCCCATTTACAGTTTATCACCATATAAAAGTGGGATATGTATATCTCTATAAAATATATACGAAAAAAATACCTTAATTTTTCGGATAAAGATGAGAAAAATATTCCCTCAAACAAAGCTGAAAAACGAGGAATGTCAACTTTAAAATTAATTAAATAATAATTTTATATTCATGTAAATGGTCCCCACTTACAGTTTATCACCATATAAAAGTGGGATATGTATATCTCTATAAAATATGTACGAGGAAAATGCACTAAGTTTTCGGATAAAGATGAGCAAAATATTCCCTCAAACAAAGCTGAAAAACGAGCAGAGCCAACTTTAAAATTAATTAACTAATAATTTTATATTTATCTAAAAGGTCCCCACTTACAGTTTATCACCATATAAAAGTGGGATATGTATATATCTATAAAATATATACGAGGAATGTACACTAATTTTTCTGATAAAGATGAGCAAAATATTCCCTCAAACAAAGCTGAAAAACGAGAAGTGCCAACTTTAAAATTAATTAACTAATAATTTTATATTCAATAAATGGTCCCCACTTACAGTTTATCACCATATAAAAGTGGGATATGTATATCTCCATAAAATATGTACGAGAAAGTACACTAATTTTTCGAATAAAGATGAGCAAAATATTCCCTCAATCAAAGCTGAAAAACGAGCAGTGCCAACTTTAAAATTAATTAACTAATAATTTTATATTCATCTAAAGGGTCCCCACCTACAGTTTATTACCATATATATCTAGAGGGTCTCCACAAAGCTGAAAAACGAGCAATCTCAACTTTAAAATTAAATAACTAATAATTTTATATTCAATAAAGGGTCCTCACTTACAGCTTATCACCAGATAAAAGTGGGATATTTATATCTTTATAAAATATGTACGAGGAAAATACACTAATTTTTCGGATAAAGATGAGCAAAATGTTCCCCCAAATAAAGCTGAATATCGAGCAGTGCCAACTTTAAAATTAAATAACTAATAATTTTATATTCATCTAAAGGGACCCCACTTACAGTTTATCACCAAATAAAAATGGGATATGTATATCTCTATAAAATATGTACGAAGAGAATACACTAATTTTTCGAATAAAGATGAGCAAAATATTCCCTCAAACAAAGCTGAAAAACGAGCAGTGCTAACTTTAAAATTAATAATCTAATAATTTTATATTCATCTGCAGGGTCCCCATTTACAGTTTATCACCATATAAAAGTGGGATATGTATATCTCTATAAAATACGTACGAGAAAAATACACTAATTTTTCGAATAAAGATGAGCAAACTATTCCCTCAAACAAAGCTGAAAAACGAGCAGAGCCAACTTTAAAATTAATTAACTAATAATTTTATATTCATCTAAAGGATCCCCACTTACAGTTTATCACCATATAAAGGTGGGATATGTATATCTCTATAAAATATGTACGAGGAAAATACACCAATTTTTCGGATAAAGATGAGCAAAATTTTCCCCCAAATAAAGCTGAAAATCGAGCAGTGCCAACTTTAAAATTAATAACCTATTAATTTTATATTCATCTAAAGGGACCCCACTTACAGTTTATCACCATATAAAAATGGGATATGTATATCTCTATAAAATAAGTACGAAGAGAATACACTAATTTTTCGAATAAAGATGAGCAAAATATTCCCTCAAACAAAGCTGAAAAACGAGCAGTGCTAACTTTAAAATTAATAATCTAATAATTTTATATTCATCTGCAGGGTCCCCATTTACAGTTTATCACCATATAAAAGTGGGATATGTATATCTCTATAAAATACGTACGAGAAAAATACATTAATTTTTCGAATAAAGATGAGCAAAATATTCCCTCAAACAAAGCTGAAAAACGAGCAGAGCCAACTTTAAAATTAATTAACTAATAATTTTATATTTATCTAAAAGGTCCCCACTTACAGTTTATCACCATATAAAAGTGGGATATGTATATATCTATAAAATATGTACGAGGAATGTACACTAATTTTTCTGATAAAGATGAGCAAAATATTCCCTCAAACAAAGCTGAAAAACGAGCAGAGCCAACTTTAAAATTAATTAACTAATAATTTTATATTCATCTAAAGGGTCCCCACTTACAGTTTATCACCATATGAAGGTGGGATATGTATATCTGTATAAAATATGTACGAGGAAAATACACTAATTTTTCGGATAAAGATGAGCAAAATATTCCCTCAAATAAAGCTGAAAATCGAGCAGTGCCAACTTTAAAATTAATTAACTAATAATTTTATATTCATCTAAAGGGTCCCCACTTACAGTTTATTACCATATATACCTAGAGGGTCTCCACAAAGCTGAAAAACGAGCAATCTCAACTTTAAAATTAATTAACTAATAATTTTATATTCAATAAAGGGTCCCCACTTACAGCTTATCACCAGATAAAAGTGGGATATGTATATCTCTATAAAATATGTACGAGGAAAATACACTAATTTTTCCGCTAAAGATGAGCAAAATATTCCCTCAAACAAAGCTGGAAAGAGAGCTGTGTCAACTTTAAAATTAATTAACTAATAATTTTATATTCATCTAAAGTGTCCCCACTTACAGTTTATCACCATATAAAAGTGGGATATGTATATCTCTATAAAATATGTACGAGGAGAATACAATAATCTTTCCGATAAAGATGAGCAAAATATTCCCTCAAACAAAGCTGAAAAACGAGCAATGTCAACTTTAAAATTAATGTACCATTAATTTTATATTCATCTAAAAAGTCCGCACTTACAGTTTATCACCATATAAAAGTGGGATATGTATATCTCTATAAAATACGTACGAGAAAAGTACACTAATTTTTCGAATAAAGATGAGCAAAATATTCCCTCAAACAAAGCTGAAAAACGAGCAGAGCCAACTTTAAAATTAATTAACTGATAATTTTATATTCATCTAAAGGGTCCCCACTTACAGTTTATCACCATATAAAAGTGGGATATGTATATCTCTATAAAATATGTACGAGGAGAATACAATAATCTTTCCGATAAAGATGAGCAAAATATTCCCTCAAATAAAGCTGAAAAACGAGCAGTGCCAACTTTAAAATTAATTAACTAATAATTTTGTATTCAATAAATGGTCCCCACTT
This sequence comes from Thermobia domestica, assembly GCF_964235325.1. Taxonomy (NCBI): domain Eukaryota; kingdom Metazoa; phylum Arthropoda; class Insecta; order Zygentoma; family Lepismatidae; genus Thermobia; species Thermobia domestica. Next base: position 80,987 of record NW_027656386.1, read on the forward strand.
ACAGTTTATCACCATATAAAAGTGGGATATGTATATCGCCATAAAATATGTACGAGAAAGTACACTAATTTTTCGAATAAAGATGAGCAAAATATTCCCTCAATCAAAGCTGAAAAACGAGCAGTGCCAACTTTAAAATTAATTAACTAATAATTTTATATTCATCTAAAGCGTCCCCACTTACAGTTTATCACTATATAAAAGTGGGATATGTATATCTCTATAAAATATGTACGAGAAAAATACACTAATTTTTGGAATAAAGATGAGCAAAATATTCCCTCAAACAAAGCTCAAAGACAAGCAGTGCCAACTTTAAGATTAATTAACTAATAATTTTATATTTATCTAAAGGGTTCCCACTTACAGTTTATCACCATATAAAAATGGGATATGTATATATCTATAAAATATGTACGAGGAAAATGCACTAGTTTTTCGATGAGCTAAATATTCCCTCAAATAAAGCTAAAAAACGAGCAGTGCCAACTTTAAAATTAATTAATTAATAATTTTATCTTCATCTAAAGGGTCCCCACTTACAGTGTATCACCATATAAAAGTGGGATATGTATATCTCTAAAAAATATGTACGAGGAGAATACACTTATTTTTCGGATAAAGATGAGCAAAATATTCCCACAAATAAAGCTGAAAAACGAGCAGTGAAAACTTTAAAATCAATAAACTAAAAATTTTATATTCATCTAAAGCGTCCCCACTTACAGTTTATCACCATATAAAAGTGGGATATGTATATCTCTATAAAATATGTACGAGGAAAATACTCTAATTTTTGGAATAAAGATGAGCAAAATATTCCCTCAAACAAAGCTGACAAACGAGCAGTGCCAAGTTTAAGATTAATTAACTAATAATTTTATATTTATCTAATTGGTCCCGACTTACAGTTTATCACCATATAAAAGTGGGATATGTATATATCTATAAAATATGTACGAGGAATGTACACTAATTTTTCTGATAAAGATGAGCAAAATATTCCCTCAAACAAAGCTGAAAAACGAGCAGTGCCAACTTTAAAATTAATTAACTAATATATTTATATTCATCTAAAGGGTCTTGACTTACAGTTTATCACCATATAAAAGTGGGATATGTATATCTGTATAAAATATGTACGAGGAAAATACACTAATTTTTCGGATAAAGATGAGCAAAATATTCCCCCAAATGAAGCTGAAAATCGAGCAGTGCCAACTTTAAAATTAATTAACTAATAATTTTATATTCATCTAAAGGGACCCCACTTACAGTTTATCATCATATAAAAATGGGATATGTATATCTCTATAAAATATGTACGAAGAGAATAAACTAATTTTTCGAATAAAGATGAGCAAAATATTCCCTCAAACAAAGCTGAAAACGAGCAGTGCTAACTTTAAAATTAATAATCTAATAATTTTATATTCATCTGCAGGGTCCCCATTTACAGTTTATCACCATATAAAAGTGGGATATGTATATCTCTATAAAATATGTACGAAAAAAATACCTTAATTTTTCGGATAAAGATGAGAAAAATATTCCCTCAAACAAAGCTGAAAAACGAGGAATGTCAACTTTAAAATTAATTAAATAATAATTTTATATTCATGTAAATGGTCCCCACTTACAGTTTATCACCATATAAAAGTGGGATATGTATATCTCTATAAAATATGTACGAGGAAAATGCACTAAGTTTTCGGATAAAGATGAGCAAAATATTCCCTCAAACAGAGCTGAAAAACGAGCAGAGCCAACTTTAAAATTAATTAACTAATAATTTTATATTTATCTAAAAGGTCCCCACTTACAGTTTATCACCATATAAAAGTGGGATATGTATATATCTATAAAATATGTACGAGGAATGTACACTAATTTTTCTGATAAAGATGAGCAAAATATTCCCTCAAACAAAGCTGAAAAACGAGAAGTGCCAACTTTAAAATTAATTAACTAATAATTTTATATTCAATAAATGGTCCCCACTTACAGTTTATCACCATATAAAAGTGGGATATGTATATCTCCATAAAATATGTACGAGAAAGTACACTAATTTTTCGAATAAAGATGAGCAAAATATTCCCTCAATCAAAGCTGAAAAACGAGCAGTGCCAACTTTAAAATTAATTAACTAATAATTTTATATTCATCTAAAGGGTCCCCACCTACAGTTTATTACCATATATATCTAGAGGGTCTCCACAAAGCTGAAAAAGGAGCAATCTCAACTTTAAAATTAAATAACTAATAATTTTATATTCAATAAAGGGTCCTCACTTACAGCTTATCACCAGATAAAAGTGGGATATTTATATCTTTATAAAATATGTACGAGGAAAATACACTAATTTTTCGGATAAAGATGAGCAAAATATTCCCCCAAATAAAGCTGAATATCGAGCAGTGCCAACTTTAAAATTAAATAACTAATAATTTTATATTCATCTAAAGGGACCCCACTTACAGTTTATCACCAAATAAAAATGGGATATGTATATCTCTATAAAATATGTACGAAGAGAATACACTAATTTTTCGAATAAAGATGAGCAAAATATTCCCTCAAACAAAGCTGAAAAACGAGCAGTGCTAACTTTAAAATTAATAATCTAATAATTTTATATTCATCTGCAGGGTCCCCATTTACAGTTTATCACCATATAAAAGTGGGATATGTATATCTCTATAAAATACGTACGAGAAAAATACACTAATTTTTCGAATAAAGATGAGCAAACTATTCCCTCAAACAAAGCTGAAAAACGAGCAGAGCCAACTTTAAAATTAATTAACTAATAATTTTATATTCATCTAAAGGATCCCCACTTACAGTTTATCACCATATAAAGGTGGGATATGTATATCTCTATAAAATATGTACGAGGAAAATACACCAATTTTTCGGATAAAGATGAGCAAAATATTCCCCCAAATAAAGCTGAAAATCGAGCAGTGCCAACTTTAAAATTAATTAACTAATAATTTTATATTCATCTAAAGGGACCCCACTTACAGTTTATCACCATATAAAAATGGGATATGTATATCTCTATAAAATAAGTACGAAGAGAATACACTAATTTTTCGAATAAAGATGAGCAAAATATTCCCTCAAACAAAGAAGAAAAACGAGCAGTGCTAACTTTAAAATTAATAATCTAATAATTTTATATTCATCTGCAGGGTCCCCATTTACAGTTTATCACCATATAAAAGTGGGATATGTATATCTCTATAAAATACGTACGAGAAAAATACATTAATTTTTCGAATAAAGATGAGCAAAATATTCCCTCAAACAAAGCTGAAAAACGAGCAGAGCCAACTTTAAAATTAATTAACTAATAATTTTATATTTATCTAAAAGGTCCCCACTTACAGTTTATCACCATATAAAAGTGGGATATGTATATATCTATAAAATATGTACGAGGAATGTACACTAATTTTTCTGATAAAGATGAGCAAAATATTCCCTCAAACAAAGCTGAAAAACGAGCAGAGCCAACTTTAAAATTAATTAACTAATAATTTTATATTCATCTAAAGGGTCCCCACTTACAGTTTATCACCATATGAAGGTGGGATATGTATATCTGTATAAAATATGTACGAGGAAAATACACTAATTTTTCGGATAAAGATGAGCAAAATATTCCCTCAAATAAAGCTGAAAATCGAGCAGTGCCAACTTTAAAATTAATTAACTAATAATTTTATATTCATCTAAAGGGTCCCCACTTACAGTTTATTACCATATATATCTAGAGGGTCTCCACAAAGCTGAAAAACGAGCAATCTCAACTTTAAAATTAATTAACTAATAATTTTATATTCAATAAAGGGTCCCCACTTACAGCTTATCACCAGATAAAAGTGGGATATGTATATCTCTATAAAATATGTACGAGGAAAATACACTAATTTTTCCGCTAAAGATGAGCAAAATATTCCCTCAAACAAAGCTGGAAAGAGAGCTGTGTCAACTTTAAAATTAATTAACTAATAATTTTATATTCATCTAAAGTGTCCCCACTTACAGTTTATCACCATATAAAAGTGGGATATGTATATCTCTATAAAATATGTACGAGGAGAATACAATAATCTTTCCGATAAAGATGAGCAAAATATTCCCTCAAACAAAGCTGAAAAACGAGCAATGTCAACTTTAAAATTAATGTACCATTAATTCTATATTCATCTAAAAAGTCCGCACTTACAGTTTATCACCATATAAAAGTGGGATATGTATATCTCTATAAAATACGTACGAGAAAAGTACACTAATTTTTCGAATAAAGATGAGCAAAATATTCCCTCAAACAAAGCTGAAAAACGAGCAGAGCCAACTTTAAAATTAATTAACTGATAATTTTATATTCATCTAAAGGGTCCCCACTTACAGTTTATCACCATATAAAAGTGGGATATGTATATCTCTATAAAATATGTACGAGGAGAATACAATAATCTTTCCGATAAAGATGAGCAAAATATTCCCTCAAATAAAGCTGAAAAACGAGCAGTGCCAACTTTAAAATTAATTAACTAATAATTTTGTATTCAATAAATGGTCCCCACTTACAGTTTATCACCATATAAAAGTGGGATATGTATATCGCCATAAAATATGTACGAGAAAGTACACTAATTTTTCGAATAAAGATGAGCAAAATATTCCCTCAATCAAAGCTGAAAAACGAGCAGTGCCAACTTTAAAATTAATTAACTAATAATTTTATATTCATCTAAAGCGTCCCCACTTACAGTTTATCACTATATAAAAGTGGGATATGTATATCTCTATAAAATATGTACGAGAAAAATACACTAATTTTTGGAATAACGATGAGCAAAATATTCCCTCAAACAAAGCTCAAAGACAAGCAGTGCCAACTTTAAGATTAATTAACTAATAATTTTATATTTATCTAAAGGGTTCCCACTTAAAGTTTATCACCATATAAAAATGGGATATGTATATATCTATAAAATATGTACGAGGAAAATACACTAATTTTTCGATGAGCTAAATATTCCCTCAAATAAAGCTAAAAAACGAGCAGTGCCAACTTTAAAATTAATTAATTAATAATTTTATCTTCATCTAAAGGGTCCCCACTTACACTTTATCACCATATAAAAGTGGGATATGTATATCTCTATAAAATATGTACGAGGAGAATACACTTATTTTTCGGATAAAGATGAGCAAAATATTCCCACAAATAAAGCTGAAAAACGAGCAGTGCCAACTTTAAAATCAATAAACTAATAATTTTATATTCATCTAAAGCGTCCCCACTTACAGTTTATCACCATATAAAAGTGGGATATGTATATCTCTATAAAATATGTACGAGGAAAATACTCTAATTTTTGGAATAAAGATGATCAAAATATTCCCTCAAACAAAGCTGACAAACGAGCAGTGCCAAGTTTAAGATTAATTAACTAATAATTTTATATTTATTTAAAGGTTCCCCACTTACAGTTTATCACCATATAAAAGTGGGATATGTATATATCTATAAAATATGTACAAGGAATGTACACTAATTTTTCTGATAAAGATTTGCAAAATATTCCCTCAAACAAAGCTGAAAAACGAGCAGTGCCAACTTCAAAATTAATTAACTAATAAATTTATATTCATCTAAAGGGTCCCCACTTACAGTTTATCACCATATAAAAGTGGGATATGTATATATCTATAAAATATGTACAAGGAATGTACACTAATTTTTCTGATAAAGATTTGCAAAATATTCCCTCAAACAAAGCTGAAAAACGAGCAGTGCCAACTTCAAAATTAATTAACTAATAATTTTATATTCATCTGCAGGGTCCCCATTTACAGTTTATCACCATATAAAAGTGGGATATGTATATCTCTATAAAATATGTACGAAAAAAATACACTAATTTTTCGGATAAAGATGAGAAAAATATTCCCTCAAACAAAGCTGAAAAACGAGGAATGTCAACTTTAAAATTAATTAAATAATAATTTTATATTCATGTAAATGGTCCCCACTTACAGTTTATCACCATATAAAAGTAGGATATGTATATCTCTATAAAATATGTACGAGGAAAATACACTAAGTTTTCGGATAAAGATGAGCAAAATATTCCCTCAAACAAAGCTGAAAAACGAGCAGTGTCAACTTTATAATTAATTAACTAATAATTTTATGTTCATCTAAAGGGTCCCCACTTACAAGTTATAATCATATAAAGGTGTGATATGTATATCTCTATAATATATGTACGAGGAAAATACACTAATTTTCCGGATAAAGATGAGCAAAATATTCCCTCAAATAAAGCTGAAAAACGAGCAGTGCCAACTTTAAAATTAATTAACTAATTACTTTATATTCAACTAAAGGGTCCCAACTTATAGCTTATCACCATATAAAAGTGGGATATGTATATCTCTATAAAATATGTACGAGGAAAATACTCTAATTTTTGGAATAAAGATGATCAAAATATTCCCTCAAACAAAGCTGACAAACGAGCAGTGCCAAGTTTAAGATTAATTAACTAATAATTTTATATTTATTTAAAGGTTCCCCACTTACAGTTTATCACCATATAAAAGTGGGATATGTATATATCTATAAAATATGTACAAGGAATGTACACTAATTTTTCTGATAAAGATTTGCAAAATATTCCCTCAAACAAAGCTGAAAAACGAGCAGTGCCAACTTCAAAATTAATTAACTAATAAATTTATATTCATCTAAAGGGTCCCCACTTACAGTTTATCACCATATAAAAGTGGGATATGTATATATCTATAAAATATGTACAAGGAATGTACACTAATTTTTCTGATAAAGATTTGCAAAATATTCCCTCAAACAAAGCTGAAAAACGAGCAGTGCCAACTTCAAAATTAATTAACTAATAATTTTATATTCATCTGCAGGGTCCCCATTTACAGTTTATCACCATATAAAAGTGGGATATGTATATCTCTATAAAATATGTACGAAAAAAATACACTAATTTTTCGGATAAAGATGAGAAAAATATTCCCTCAAACAAAGCTGAAAAACGAGGAATGTCAACTTTAAAATTAATTAAATAATAATTTTATATTCATGTAAATGGTCCCCACTTACAGTTTATCACCATATAAAAGTGGGATATGTATATCTCTATAAAATATGTACGAGGAAAATACACTAAGTTTTCGGATAAAGATGAGCAAAATATTCCCTCAAACAAAGCTGAAAAACGAGCAGTGTCAACTTTATAATTAATTAACTAATAATTTTATGTTCATCTAAAGGGTCCCCACTTACAAGTTATAATCATATAAAGGTGTGATATGTATATCTCTATAATATATGTACGAGGAAAATACACTAATTTTCCGGATAAAGATGAGCAAAATATTCCCTCAAATAAAGCTGAAAAACGAGCAGTGCCAACTTTAAAATTAATTAACTAATTACTTTATATTCAACTAAAGGGTCCCAACTTATAGCTTATCACCATATAAAAGTGGGATATGTATATCTCTATAAAATATGTACGAGAAAAATACACTAATTTTTCGGATAAAGATGAGCAAAATATTCCCTCAAATAAAGCTGAAAAACGAGAAGTGCCAACTTTAAAATTAATCAACTAAAATTTTATATTCATCTAAAGGGTCCCCACCTACAGTTTATCACCATATAAAAGCGGGATATGTATATCTCTATAAAATATGTACGAAGAAAATACACTAATTTTTCCGCTAAAGATGAGCAAAATATTCCCTCAAACAAAGCTGGAAAGAGAGCAGTGCCAACTTTAAAATTAATTAACTAATAATTTTATATTCATCTAAAGTGTCCCCACTTACAGTTTATCACCATATAAAAGTGGGATATGTATATCTCTTTAAAATATGTACGAGGAAAATACACTAATTTTTCAGCTAAAGATGAGCAAAATATTCTCTCAAACAAAGCTGGAAAGAGAGCAGTGTCAACTTTAAAATAATAATCTAATAATTTTATATTCATCTAAAGGGTCCCCACTTACAGTTTATCACCATATAAAAGTGCGATATGTATATCTCTATAAAATAAGTACGAGGAAAATACACTAATTTTTCGGATAAAGATGAGAAAAATATCCCCTCAAATAGAGCTGAAAAACGAGCAGTGCCAACTTTAAAATTAATTAACTAATAATTTTATATTCGTTAAAGGGTCCCCACTTACAGTTTATCACCATATAAAAGTGGGATATGTATATCTCTATAAAATATGTACCAGGAAATTACACTAATTTTTCGGATAAAGATTAGCAAAATATTCCCTCAAATAAAGCTGAAAAACGAGCAGTGCCAACTTTAAAATTAATTAACTAATAATTTTATATTCATCTAACGGTCCCCACCTACAGTTTATCACTATATAAAAGTGGGATATGTATATCTCTATAAAATGTGTACGAGGAAAATACGCTAATTTTTCGGATAAAGATGAGCAAGATATTCCCTCAAACAAAGGTGAAGAACGAGCAGTGCCAAATTTAGAATTAATTAACTAATAATTTTATATTCATCTAAAAGGTCCCCACTTACAGCTTATCACCATATAAAAGTGGGATATGTATATCTGTATAAAATATGTACGAGGAAAATACACTAATTTTTCGGATAAAGATGAGCAAAATATTCCCTCAAACAAAGCTGAAAAACGAGCAATGTCAAGTTTAAAATTAATTAATTAATAATTTTATATTCAATAAAGGGTCCCGACTTACAGTTTATCACCATACAAAAGTGGGATATGTATATCTCTATAAAATATGTACGAGGAAAATACACTAATTTTTGGAATAAAGATGAGCAAAATATTCCCTCAAACAAAGCTGAAAGACGAGCAGTGCCAACTTTAAGATTAATTAACTAATAATTTTATTTTTATCTAAAGGGTCCCCACTTACAGTTTATCACCATATAAAAGTGGGATATGTATATATCTATAAAATATGCACGAGTAAAATACACTAATTTTTCGATGAGTAAAATATTCCCTCAAATAAAGCTGAAAAACGAGCAGTGCCAATATTCAAATTAATTAACTAATAATTTTATATTCATCTAAAGGGTCCCCACTTACAGTTTATCACCATATAAAAGTGGGATATGTATATCTCTATAAAATATGTACGAGGAAAATACACTAATTTTTCGGATAAAGATGAGCAAAATATTCCCTCAAATAAAGCTGAAAAACGAGCAATGCCAACTTTAAAATTAATTGACAAATAATTTTATATTCATCTAAAGTGTCCCCACTTACAGTTTATCACCATATAAAAGTGGGATATGTATATCTCTATAAAATATGTACGAGGAAAATACGCTAATTTTTCGGATAAAGATGAGCAAGATATTCCCTCAAACAAAGCTAAAAAACTAGCAGTGCCAACTTCAAAATTAATTAACTAATAATTTTATATTCATCTAAAGGGTCCCCACTTACAGTTTATCACCATATAAAAGTGGGATATGTATATCTGTATAAAATATGTACGAGGAAAATACACTAATTTTTCGGATAAAGATGAGCAAAATATTCCCTCAAACAAAGCTGAAAAACGAGCAATGTCAACTTTAAAATTCATTAACTAATAATTTTATATTCAATAAAGGGTCTCCACTTACACTTTATCACTATATAAAAGTGGGATATGTATATCTCTATAAAATATGTACGAGGAAAATACACTAATTTTTGGAATAAAGATGAGCAAAATATTCCCTCAAACAAAGCTGAGAGACGAGCAGTGCCAACTTTAAGATTAATTAACTAATAATTTTATATTTATCTAAAGGGTCCCCACTTACAGTTTATCACCATATAAAAGTGGGATATGTATATATCTATAAAATATGTACGAGGAAAGTACACTAATTTTTCGATGAGCAAAATATTCCCTCAAATAAAGCTGAAAAACGAGCAGTGCCAACATTCAAATTAATTAACTAATTATTTTGTATTCATCTAAAGGGTCCCCACTTACAGTTTATCACCATAAAAAAGTGGGATATGTATATCTCTATAAAATATGTACGAGGAAAATACACTAATTTTTCGGATAAAGACGATCAAAATATTCCCTCAAACAAAGCTGGAAAGAGAGCAGTGCCAACTTTAAAATTAATTAACTAATAATTTTATATTCATCTAAAGTGTCCCCACTTACAGTTTATCACCATATAAAAGTGGGATATGTATATCTCTTTAAAATATGTACGAGGAAAATACACTAATTTTTCAGCTAAAGATGAGCAAAATATTCCCTCAAACAAAGCTGGAAAGAGAGCAGTGTCAACTTTAAAATAATAATCTAATAATTTTATATTCATCTAAAGGGTCCCCACTTACAGTTTATCACCATATAAAAGTGCGATATGTATATCTCTATAAAATAAGTACGAGGAAAATACACTAATTTTTCGGATAAAGATGAGAAAAATATCCCCTCAAATAGAGCTGAAAAACGAGCAGTGCCAACTTTAAAATTAATTAACTAATAATTTTATATTCGTTAAAGGGTCCCCACTTACAGTTTATCACCATATAAAAGTGGGATATGTATATCTCTATAAAATATGTACCAGGAAATTACACTAATTTTTCGGATAAAGATTAGCAAAATATTCCCTCAAATAAAGCTGAAAAACGAGCAGTGCCAACTTTAAAATTAATTAACTAATAATTTTATATTCATCTAAGCGGTCCCCACCTACAGTTTATCACTATATAAAAGTGGGATATGTATATCTCTATAAAATGTGTACGAGGAAATTACGCTAATTTTTCGGATAAAGATGAGCAAGATATTCCCTCAAACAAAGGTGAAGAACGAGCAGTGCCAACTTTAGAATTAATTAACTAATAATTTTATATTCATCTAAAAGGTCCCCACTTACAGCTTATCACCATATAAAAGTGGGATATGTATATCTGTATAAAATATGTACGAGGAAAATACACTAATTTTTCGGATAAAGATGAGCAAAATATTCCCTCAAACAAAGCTGAAAAACGAGCAATGTCAACTTTAAAATTAATTAATTAATAATTTTATATTTAATAAAGGGTCCCCACTTACAGTTTATCACCATACAAAAGTGGGATATGTATATCTCTATAAAATATATACGAGGAAAATACACTAATTTTTGGAATAAAGATGAGCAAAATATTCCCTCAAACAAAGCTGAAAGACGAGCAGTGCCAACTTTAAGATTAATTAACTAATAATTTTATTTTTATCTAAAGGGTCCCCACTTACAGTTTATCACCATATAAAAGTGGGATATGTATATATCTATAAAATATGCACGAGTAAAATACACTAATTTTTCGATGAGTAAAATATTCCCTCAAATAAAGCTGAAAAACGAGCAGTGCCAATATTCAAATTAATTAACTAATAATTTTATATTCATCTAAAGGGTCCCCACTTACAGTTTATCACCATATAAAAGTGGGATATGTATATCTCTATAAAATATGTACGAGAAAAATACACTAATTTTTCGGATAAAGATGAGCAAAATATTCCCTCAAATAAAGCTGAAAAACGAGCAATGCCAACTTTAAAATTAATTGACAAATAATTTTATATTCATCTAAAGTGTCCCCACTTACAGTTTATCACCATATAAAAGTGGGATATGTATATCTCTATAAAATATGTACGAGGAAAATACGCTAATTTTTCGGATAAAGATGAGCAAGATATTCCCTCAAACAAAGCTAAAAAACTAGCAGTGCCAACTTCAAAATTAATTAACTAATAATTTTATATTCATCTAAAGGGTCCCCACTTACAGTTTATCACCATATAAAAGTGGGATATGTATATCTGTATAAAATATGTACGAGGAAAATACACTAATTTTTCGGATAAAGATGAGCAAAATATTCCCTCAAACAAAGCTGAAAAACGAGCAATGTCAACTTTAAAATTCATTAACTAATAATTTTATATTCAATAAAGGGTCCCCACTTACACTTTATCACTATATAAAAGTGGGATATGTATATCTCTATAAAATATGTACGAGGAAAATACACTAATTTTTGTAATAAAGATGAGCAAAATATTCCCTCAAACAAAGCTGAGAGACGAGCAGTGCCAACTTTAAGATTAATTAACTAATAATTTTATATTTATCTAAAGGGTCCCCACTTACAGTTTATCACCATATAAAAGTGGGATATGTATATATCTATAAAATATGTACGAGGAAAATACACTAATTTTTCGATGAGCAAAATATTCCCTCAAATAAAGCTGAAAAACGAGCAGTGCCAACATTCAAATTAATTAACTAATTATTTTATATTCATCTAAAGGGTCCCCACTTACAGTTTATCACCATAAAAAAGTGAGATATGTATATCTCTATAAAATATGTACGAGGAAAATACACTAATTTTTCGGATAAAGACGATCAAAATATTCCTTCAAATAAAGCTGAAAACGAGCAGTGCCAACTTCAAAATTAATTAACTAATAATTTTATATCCATCTAAAGCGTCCCCAATTACAGTTTATCACTATATAAAAGTGGGATATGTATATCTCTATAAAATGTGTATTAGGAAAACACACTAATTTTTGAAATAAAGATGAGCAAAATATTCCCTCAAACAAAGCTGAAAGACGGGCAGTGCCAACTTTAAGATTAATTAACTAGTAATTTTATATTTATCTAAAGGGTCCCCACTTACAGTTTATCACCTTATAAAAGTGGGATATGTATATATCTATAAAATATGTACGAGGAAAATACACTAATTTTTCGGATAAAGATGAGCAAAATATTTTCTAAAATAAAGCTAAAAAACGAGCAGTGCCAACATTAAAATTAATTAATTAATAATTTTATATTCATCTAAAGGTTCCCCACTTACAGTTTATCACCATATAAAAGTGGGATATGTATATCTCTATAAAATATGTACGAGGAAAATACACTAATTTTTCGGATAAAGATGAGCAAAATATTCCCTCAAACAAAGCTGAAAAACGAGCAATGTCAACTTTAAAATTAATTAACTAATAATTTTATATTCAATAAATGGTCCCCACTTACAGTTTATCACCATATAAAAGTGGGATATGTATATCTCTATAAAATATGTACGAGGAAAATACACTAATTTTTCGGATAAAGATGAGCAAAATATTCCCTCAAATAAAGCTGAAAAACGAGCAGTGCAAACTTTAAAATTAATTAACTAATAATATTATATTCATCTAAAGCGTCCCCACTTACAGTTATCACCATATAAAAGTGGGATATGTATATCTCTATAAAATATGTACTAGAAAGTACACTAATTTTTCGAATAAAGATGTGCAAAATATTCCCCCAAACAAAGCTGAAAAACGAGAAGTGCCAACTTTAAAATTAATTAACTAATAATTTTATATTCATCTAAAGCGTCCCCACTTACAGTTTATCACTATATAAAAGTGGGATATTTATATCTCTATAAAATATGTACGAATAAAATACACTAATTTTTGGAATAAAGATGAGCAAAATATTCCCTCAAACAAAGCTGAAAGACGAGCAGTGCCAACTTTAAGATTAATTAACTAAAAATTTTATATTTATCTAAAGGGTCCCCACTTACAGTTTATCACCATATAAAAGTGGGATATGTATATATCTATAAAATATGTACGAGGAAAATACACTAATTTTTCGTTGAGCTAAATATTCCCTCAAATAAAGCTGAAAAACGAGCAGTGCCAACATTAATATTAATAAACTAATAATTTTATATTCATCTAAAGGGCCCCACTTACAGTTTATCACCATATAAAAGTGGGATATGTATAACTCTATAAAATATGTACGAGGAAAATACACTAATTTTTCGGATAAAGATGAGCAAAATATTCCCTCAAATAAAGCTGAAAAACGAGCAATGCCAACTTTAAAATTAATTAACTAATAATTTTATATTCAATAAAGGGTCCCCACTTACAGTTTATCACCATATAAAGTGGGATATGTATATCTCTATAAAATATGTACGAGAAAAATACACTAATTTTTCGGATAAAGATGAGCAAGATATTCCTCAAACAAAGCTAAAAACGAGCAGAGCCAACTTTAAAATTAATTAACTAATAATTTTATATTCATCTAAAGGGTCCCCACTTACAGTTTATCACCATATAAAAGTGGGATATGTATATCTCTATAAAATATGTACGAAGAAAATACACTATTTTTTCCGCTAAAGATGAGCAAAATATTCCCTCAAACAAAGCTGGAAAGAGAGCAGTGTCAACTTTAAAATTAATTAACTAATAATTTTATATTCATCTAAAGTGTCCCCCACTTACAGTTTATCACCATATAAAAGTGGGATATGTATATCTCTTTAAAATATGTACGAGGAAAATACACTAATTTTTCCGCTAAAGATGAGCAAAATATTCCCTCAAACAAAGCTGAAAGAGAGCAGTGTCAACTTTAAAATAATAATCTAATAATTTATATTCATCTAAAGGGTCCCCACTTACAGTTTATCACCATATAAAAGTGCGATATGTATATCTCTATAAAATAAGTACGAGGAAAATACACTAATTTTTCGGATAAAGATGAGCAAAATATCCCCTCAAATAGAGCTGAAAAACGAGCAGTGCCAACTTTAAAATTAATTAACTAATAATTTTATATTCGTTAAAGGGTCCCCACTTATATTCCCTCAAATAAAGCTGAAAATCGAGCAGTGCCAACTTTAATATTAATTAACTAATAATTTTATATTCATCTAAATGGTCCCCACTTACAGTTTATCAACATATAAAAGTGGGATATGTTTATCCCTATAAATATGTACGAGGAGAATACACTAATTTTTACGATAAAGATGAGCAAAATATTCCCTCAAACAAAGTTGAAAAACGAGCAGTGCCAACTTTAAAATTAATTAACTAATAATTTTGTATTCGTCTAAGG